>NC_091454.1:231246187-231353687 GCF_027789765.1 Dendropsophus ebraccatus
CTGTGTATATATATATATATATATATAGAATGCCTGCACCTGTGTGTGTATATATATATATAGAATGCCTGCACCCGTGTGTGTATATAGATAGAATGCCTGCACCCGTGTGTATATATGTATATATATAGAATGCCTGCTCCTGTGTGTGTAATATATAATGTTGCAGTGAGATGATAGAATCAGGGATTTGATCAAGTTTTGGGAAATGATGAAATGGCCGCGCTGTTCCATCATATCCCTAGGAATTTGATCCAACTTCTGACCCCTATCAGGGAAATGATGGAATGAACGATCGAGGAGTCTCCCGGCTCTATGTTTGGCGGTAGAGGCGGGGCAGCAGAGCGGCACACCTCCCGGCAGGCATACGGAGGCAGGCGGGCGGGGGGGGGGGGGGGGTAGTGGAGCTGCACACCTCCCGGCAGGCATATGGAGGCGGGCGGGGGAGTGGAGCGGCACACCTACCGAAAGGCATACGGAGGCGGGCGGGGGAGCGGAGCGGTACACCTCCCCGCAAGCATATAGCGGTGAGGGTGGACGGGGAGCAGATGGGCCGAGGGAGTAAGGAGGCTTGTAGCAGGGGAAACAAGCAGAGCAGGGAGAAGAGAGGCAGCAGAGGCGGACGGGGGAGCAGAGCAGGCAGGCTGGGGAGCAGAGAGGTGGCAGAGGTGGACGCTGGAGCAGAGCAGACAGGCTGGGGAGCAGAGAGGTGGCAGAGGTGGACGCTGGAGCAGAGCAGACAGGCTGGGGAGCAGAGAGGTGGCAGAGGTGGACGGGGGAGCAGAGCAGACAGGCTGGGGAGCAGAGAGGTGGCAGAGGTGGACGCTGGAGCAGAGCAGACAGGCTGGGGAGCAGAGAGGTGGCAGAGGTGGACGCTGGAGCAGAGCAGACAGGCTGGGGAGCAGAGAGGTGGCAGAGGTGGACGGGGGAGCAGAGCAGACAGGCTGGGGAGCAGAGAGGTGGCAGAGGTGGACGGGGGAGCAGAGCAGACAGGCTGGGGAGCAGAGAGGTGGCAGAGGTGGACGGGGGAGCAGAGCAGACAGGCTGGGGAGCAGAGAGGTGGCAGAGGTGGACGGGGGAGCAGAGCAGACAGGCTGGGGAGCAGAGAGGTGGCAGAGGTGGACGCTGGAGCAGAGCAGACAGGCTGGGGAGCAGAGAGGTGGCAGAGGTGGACGGGGGAGCAGAGCAGACAGGCTGGGGAGCAGAGAGGTGGCAGAGGTGGACGGGGGAGCAGAGCAGACAGGCTGGGGAGCAGAGAGGTGGCAGAGGTGGACGGGGGAGCAGAGCAGACAGGCTGGGGAGCAGAGAGGTGGCAGAGGTGGACGGGGGAGCAGAGCAGACAGGCTGGGGAGCAGAGAGGTGGCAGAGGTGGACGGGGGAGCAGAGCAGACAGGCTGGGGAGCAGAGAGGTGGCAGAGGTGGACGCTGGAGCAGAGCAGACAGGCTGGGGAGCAGAGAGGTGGCAGAGGTGGACGCTGGAGCAGAGCAGACAGGCTGGGGAGCAGAGAGGTGGCAGAGGTGGACGGGGGAGCAGAGCAGACAGGCTGGGGAGCAGAGAGGCGGCAGAGGTGGACGGGGGAGCAGAGCAGACAGGCTGGGGAGCAGAGAGGTGGCAGAGGTGGACGGGGGAGCAGAGCAGACAGGCTGGGGAGCAGAGAGGTGGCAGAGGTGGACGCTGGAGCAGAGCAGACAGGCTGGGGAGCAGAGAGGTGGCAGAGGTGGACGGGGGAGCAGAGCAGACAGGCTGGGGAGCAGAGAGGTGGCAGAGGTGGACGGGGGAGCAGAGCAGACAGGCTGGGGAGCAGAGAGGCGATACAGTAAGCAAATTCTATGTCGCAGGGGGAAATGATAGAGTTCATTCCATCATTCCACTGTGCCGTTCCATCATTTCCCTGATAGGGGTCAGAGGTTGGATCAAACCCCTATCAGGGAAATAATGGAACGGCACGGTCATCTCATCATTGATCAAATCCCTGATATATATAATGTCTGCGCCCGTGTGTGTGTATATGTATATAGGGGAATTTTATACTCACCGTAAATTCTCTTTCCTGTAGTCCGAAGCAGCAGCACATAATGGGGAAGATTCTATCTTCCTGCAATGATAGGACAGATGGTAACAAGGTATGATGCATAAACTTTTATAGGGAGGGTTAGTTTGTGCTGCTGCTTCGGACTACAGGAAAGAGAATTTACGGTGAGTATAAAATTCCCCTTTCCCTTACGTCCTAAGCAGCAGCACATAATGGGGATATAGCAAGATCACATAAAGGGGGGGAATCATACAGCAGCCATGAAAACCGGTTTACCAAGATTGGTTGCCCAGAGGTTCTAATGTCCAAAAGTATAAGAAGACCACAATGCAGTTCTGCATAACTGATCAATGAGAATGCACATCTCCTCCACCCAGGATGTAGACATTGCCCTTGTGGTAAGGGCCTTCATGGATTCAGGTACTTGGACTCTCACCTCTTGGTAACACACAGAGTCTGCCGTATCCATCTGGATAAAGTAGCTTTTGAGGACTCCAATCACTGTTTATTTCCTGAAAAAGATACAGATAAAATCTTCTGACTTCTCTGGTTCTCACTAAATAAACTCTCAAGGCTCCGCCCACAACAAGAGAGCACAGGCTCAAGGCTCCGCCCACAACCAGAGAGCGCAGGCTCAAGGCTCCGCCCACAACAAGAGAGCACAGGCTCAAGGCTCCGCCCAGAACCAGAGAGCGCAGGCTCAAGGCTCCGCCCACAACCAGAGAGTGCGGTTGTAATGCTTCCTCATTGGAGGAATTTAGGCAAAAACAGGTAACTCAATCTGCTGAGTAATGTTGGATAAGGAAGGAACCTTAAGGGTAAAAGACAAAGTCCTGAAGGATAACAAGATCTGGTTCAGTGGCTCCTAAAGTGTGAACATCCTCTTGCGTTTAGCAGATGTAATAGCTTCTAGGAAGCACCTTGAGGGTCAGGTATTTTAGTTCAACTAAAAGATAAGAACTCAAAACGGAGCTGTGCAAGGTGATGAAGGACGAGTCCCGGATCCCACCTGGGAGTTGGATCCATTACAGTTGCTTTAATCCTTTGCGTAGCTTTAAAGGGAACCTGTCACCCCCCGTGCCGGAGTGACAGGCTCCCGACCCCCCGTTAGAGCCCCCTATACTTACCTTATCCCGCTGGGTCCCGCTTCTGGAGGTGGTCGGGTGATGAAGAGCTCAGCCGCTGCAGCCCGGCGCGCGCGCTGAGAGATGAGTCCAACGCTCATACAGAATGACGGAGCGCTGGACTCTCCTGTCATTCTCTATGGGCGTTGGACCCATCTCTCAGCGCGCGCGCGCCGGGCTGCAGCGGCTGAGATCTTCATCACCCGACCACCTCCAGAAGCGGGACCCGGCGGGATTAGGTAAGTATAGGGGGCTCTAACGGGGGTCGGGAGTCTGTCACCCCGGCACGGGGGGTGACAGGTTCCCTTTAATAAATCTCTGTATTAGGGATTTATGGGACAGTCAGCTGTCTGGAAGAGCATAAAGAGCAGAGACATGTACTGTGACGGTCGCAGCTTCAGCCCATTCTCAAACCCATCCTGGAGAAATCGAAGGATCGCCTTTATAGCCAGTGATATGGGAGACGTCCAATTCTTCACACCAGGATAGACAATGTCCTTCACCCTCAGGGACGTTCTCTTTGTGGGTTCTGCTCTTAATAGCAGAATCATGTTCACCACCAATTCTAAAAAGCCTCAGCTCATCAGGCCTGTCAATCTTCAGGCCGTCAATCATAGGTGGTCCAGACCCCGACACAATCTGCCCTTCTATTCTGGGGAAGTCTCCAAAATATCCTTTTGGACACCTGCATCAGGAGAGAACAACCATGCCTTCCTGAGCTATTAGGAGTAATGAGGCCTGATTCTGTCTTCTCCTTACAAGACTACTACGGGTTGTCGTCCCTAGCAGTTTTAGGGAGTAAAAACCACGTATTCTGGTGTTATCCAAAATGGCCATTAGGTCCACGTAAGGGTCGCCATAATCTCTGGTGATTTGCCAGACATAATCCGTCCTCATGGGGCAGTAGGTGAGGAATCTGGGGAAGTCTCCAAAATGTCCTTTTGGACATATTCATCAGGAGAGAACAACAATTACCACAATGACCTCTTGGGCCGATCTGTGGCTATCAGGATTATTGAGACTTGATCCTGTATTGTCTTTTTACAAGACTTCTACTGGTTGTTGTCCACAGTAGTTTTTAGGGAGTTAAAACCACGCACCCTGGTTTTACCCAAAATGGCCATGGGACCAATGGGTCGCTGTAATATCTGGTGATTCACTAGAACATCTCCTGGTCCAGAGACCATTCTTCTGTCAGGGTAATATCATGGCTTTAGCCTTTTACATTAAGGTATTGTGACTTCCCTTGTTGCTGGATAAATCTCTTGGTCCATGCAAAAACAGCTTCTGCTTTTAACAGTAATGCTACTGATCACATGCAGCTCTGACGATCGATATGCAGCACTGTAGATGTGTTACTTACTCCGATAGCTTCCCCATAGATATATATGCACCACTGTAGATGTGTTCTGGATCTTACTCCGATAGCTTCCCCATAGATGGATATGCACCACTGTAGATGTGTTACTTACTCCGATAGCTTCCCCATAGATGGATATGCACCACTGTAGATGGGTTCTGGCTCTTACTCCGATAGCTTCCCCATAGATGGATATGCACCACTGTAGATGTGTTCTGGCTCTTATTTCGATAGCTTCCCCATATGTTCTGGCTCTTACTCCGATAGCTTTCCCATAGATGGATATGCACCACTGTAGATGTGTTACTTACTCCGATAGCTTCCCCATAGATGGATATGCACCACTGTAGATGTGTTACTTACTCCGATAGCTTCCCCATGGATGGATATGCACCACTGTAGATGTGTTACTTACTCCGATAGCTTCCCCATAGATGGATATGCACCACTGTAGATGTGTTACTTACTCCGATAGCTTTCCCATAGATGAATATGCACCACTGTAGATGTGTTACTTACTCCGATAGCTTCCCCATAGATGGATATGCACCACTGTATATACGTTATTTACTCCGATAGCTTCCCCATAGATGGATATGCACCACTGTAGATGGGTTACTTACTCCTGTAGCTTCCCCATAGATGGATATGCACCAATGTAGATGTGTTACTTACTCCGATAGCTTCCCTATAGATGGATATGCACCACTGTAGATGTGTTCTGGATCTTACTCCGATAGCTTCCCCATAGATGGATATGCAGCACTGTAGATGTGTTCTGGATCTTACTCCGATAGCTTCCCCATAGATATATATATGCACCACTGTAGATGTGTTACTTACTCCGATAGCTTCCCCATAGATAGATATGCACCACTGTAGATGTGTTCTGGATCTTACTCCTGTAGCTTCCCCATAGATGGATATGCAGCACTGTAGATGTGTTACTTAATCCGATAGCTTCCCCATAGATGGATATGCACCACTGTAGATGTGTTACTTACTCCGATAGCTTCCCCATAGATGGATATGCACCACTGTAGATGTGTTCTGGATCTTACTCCGATAGCTTCCCAATAGATGGATATGCACCACTGTAGATGTGTTCTGGATCTTACTCCGATAGCTTCCCCATAGATGGATATGCACCACTGTAGATGTGTTCTGGATCTTACTCCGATAGCTTCCCCATAGATGGATATGCACCACTGTAGATGTGTTACTTACTCCGATAGCTTCCCCATAGATGGATATGCACCACTGTAGATGTGTTACTTACTCCGATAGCTTCCCTATAGATGGATATGCACCACTGTAGATGTGTTACTTACTCCGATAGCTTCCCCATAGATGGATATGCACCACTGTAGATGTGTTACTTACTCCGATAGCTTCCTCATAGATGGATATGCACCACTGTAGATGCGTTACTCCGATAGCTTCCCCATAGATGGATATGCACCACTGTAGATGCGTTACTTACTCCGATAGCTTCCCCATAGATGGATATGCACCACTGTACATGTGTTCTGGATCTTACTCCGATAGCTTCCCCATAGATGGATATGCACCACTGTAGATATGTTCTGGATCTTACTCTGATAGCTTCCCCATAGATGGATATGCACCACTGTAGATGTGTTCTGGATCTTACTCCGCTAGCTTCCCCATAGATGGATATGCACCACTGTAGATGGGTTCTGGCTCTTACTCCGCTAGCTTCCCCATAGATGGATATGCACCACTGTAGATGTGTTCTGGATCTTACTCCAATAGCTTCCCTATAGATGGATATGCACCACTGTAGATGTGTTACTTACTCCGATAGCTTCCCCATAGATGGATATGCACCACTGTAGATATGTTCTGGATCTTACTCCGATAGCTTCCCTATAGATGGATATGCACCACTGTAGATGTGTTACTTACTCCGATAGCTTCCCCATAGATGGATATGCACCACTGTAGATGTGTTACTTACTCCGATAGCTTCCCCATAGATGGATATGCACCACTGTAGATGTGTTCTGGCTCTTACTCCGATAGCTTCCCCATATGTTCTGGCTCTTACTCCGATAGCTTCCCCATAGATGGATATGCACCACTGTAGATGTGTTACTTACTCCGATAGCTTCCCCATAGATGGATATGCACCACTGTATATACGTTATTTACTCCGATAGCTTCCCCATAGATGGATATGCACCACTGTAGATGGGTTACTTACTCCTGTAGCTTCCCCATAGATGGATATGCACCAATGTAGATGTGTTACTTACTCCGATAGCTTCCCTATAGATGGATATGCACCACTGTAGATGTGTTCTGGATCTTACTCCGATAGCTTCCCCATAGATGGATATGCAGCACTGTAGATGTGTTCTGGATCTTACTCCGATAGCTTCCCCATAGATATATATATGCACCACTGTAGATGTGTTACTTACTCCGATAGCTTCCCCATAGATGGATATGCACCACTGTAGATGTGTTCTGGATCTTACTCCGATAGCTTCCCAATAGATGGATATGCACCACTGTAGATGTGTTCTGGATCTTACTCCGATAGCTTCCCCATAGATGGATATGCACCACTGTAGATGTGTTCTGGATCTTACTCCGATAGCTTCCCCATAGATGGATATGCACCACTGTAGATGTGTTACTTACTCCGATAGCTTCCCCATAGATGGATATGCACCACTGTAGATGTGTTACTTACTCTGATAGCTTCCCCATAGATGGATATGCACCACTGTAGATGTGTTACTTACTCCGATAGCTTCCCCATAGATGGATATGCACCACTGTAGATGTGTTACTTACTCCGATAGCTTCCTCATAGATGGATATGCACCACTGTAGATGTGTTACTTACTCCGCTAGCTTCCCCATAGATGGATATGCACCACTGTAGATGCGTTACTTACTCCGATAGCTTCCCCATAGATGGATATGCACCACTGTAGATGTGTTCTGGATCTTACTCCGATAGCTTCCCCATAGATGGATATGCACCACTGTAGATGTGTTCTGGATCTTACTCCGATAGCTTCCCCATAGATGGATATGCACCACTGTAGATATGTTCTGGATCTTACTCTGATAGCTTCCCCATAGATGGATATGCACCACTGTAGATGTGTTACTTACTCCGATAGCTTCCCCATAGATAGATATGCACCACTGTAGATGTGTTCTGGATCTTACTCCGATAGCTTCCCCATAGATGGATATGCACCACTGTAGATGTGTTACTTACTCCGATAGCTTCCCCATAGATGGATATGCACCACTGTAGATGTGTTACTTACTCCGATAGCTTCCCTATAGATGGATATGCACACTGTAGATGTGTTACTTACTCCGATAGCTTCCCCATAGATGGATATGCACCACTGTAGATGTGTTACTTACTCCGATAGCTTCCCCATAGATGGATATGCACCACTGTAGATGTGTTACTTACTCTGATAGCTTCCCCATAGATGGATATGCACCACTGTAGATGTGTTACTTACTCCGATAGCTTCCCCATAGATGGATATGCACCACTGTAGATGTGTTACTTACTCCGATAGCTTCCTCATAGATGGATATGCACCACTGTAGATGTGTTACTTACTCCGCTAGCTTCCCCATAGATGGATATGCACCACTGTAGATGCGTTACTTACTCCGATAGCTTCCCCATAGATGGATATGCACCACTGTAGATGTGTTCTGGATCTTACTCCGATAGCTTCCCCATAGATGGATATGCACCACTGTAGATGTGTTCTGGATCTTACTCCGATAGCTTCCCCATAGATGGATATGCACCACTGTAGATGTGTTACTTACTCCGATAGCTTCCCCATAGATAGATATGCACCACTGTAGATGTGTTCTGGATCTTACTCCTGTAGCTTCCCCATAGATGGATATGCAGCACTGTAGATGTGTTACTTAATCCGATAGCTTCCCCATAGATGGATATGCACCACTGTAGATGTGTTACTTACTCCGATAGCTTCCCCATAGATGGATATGCACCACTGTAGATGTGTTCTGGATCTTACTCCGATAGCTTCCCAATAGATGGATATGCACCACTGTAGATGTGTTCTGGATCTTACTCCGATAGCTTCCCCATAGATGGATATGCACCACTGTAGATGTGTTCTGGATCTTACTCCGATAGCTTCCCCATAGATGGATATGCACCACTGTAGATGTGTTCTGGATCTTACTCCGATAGCTTCCCCATAGATGGATATGCACCACTGTAGATGTGTTACTTACTCCGATAGCTTCCCTATAGATGGATATGCACCACTGTAGATGTGTTACTTACTCCAATAGCTTCCCCATAGATGGATATGCACCACTGTAGATGGGTTCTGGCTCTTACTCCGATAGCTTCCCCATAAATGGATATGCACCACTGTAGATGTGTTCTGGATCTTACTCCGATAGCTTCCCCCATAGATGGATATGCACCACTGTAGATGTGTTACTTACTCCGATAGCTTCCCCATAGATGGATATGCAGCACTGTAGATGTGTTACTTACTCCGATAGCTTCCCCATAGATGGATATGCACCACTGTAGATGTGTTACTTACTCCGATAGCTTCCCCATAGATGGATATGCACCACTGTAGATGTGTTACTTACTCCGATAGCTTCCCCATAGATGGATATGCAGCACTGTAGATGTGTTACTTACTCCGATAGCTTCCCCATAGATGGATATGCACCACTGTAGATGCGTTACTTACTCCGATAGCTTCCCCATAGATGGATATGCACCACTGTAGATGCGTTACTTACTCCGATAGCTTCCCCATAGATGGATATGCACCACTGTAGATGTGTTACTTACTCCGATAGCTTCCCCATAGATGGATATGCACCACTGTAGATGTGTTCTGGATCTTACTCCGATAGCTTCCCAATAGATGGATATGCACCACTGTAGATGTGTTCTGGATCTTACTCCGATAGCTTCCCCATAGATGGATATGCACCACTGTAGATGCGTTACTTACTCCGATAGCTTCCCCATAGATGGATATGCACCACTGTAGATGTGTTACTTACTCAGATAGCTTCCCCATAGATGGATATGCACCACTGTAGATGTGTTACTTACTCCGATAGCTTCCCCATAGATGGATATGCACCACTGTAGATGTGTTCTGGATCTTACTCCGATAGCTTCCCCATAGATGGATATGCAGCACTGTAGATGTGTTACTTACTCCGATAGCTTCCCCATAGATGGATATGCACCACTGTAGATGTGTTACTTACTCCGATAGCTTCCCCATAGATGGATATGCACCACTGTAGATGTGTTCTGGATCTTACTCCGATAGCTTCCCCATAGATGGATATGCAGCACTGTAGATGTGTTACTTACTCCGATAGCTTCCCCATAGATGGATATGCACCACTGTAGATGTGTTACTTACTCCGATAGCTTCCCCATAGATGGATATGCACCACTGTAGATGTGTTACTTACTCTGATAGCTTCCCCATAGATGGATATGCACCACTGTAGATGTGTTCTGAATCTTACTCCTGTAGCTTCCCCATAGATGGATATGCACCACTGTAGATGCGTTACTCCGATAGCTTCCCCATAGATGGATATGCACCACTGTAGATGCGTTACTTACTCCGATAGCTTCCCCATAGATGGATATGCACCACTGTAGATGTGTTACTTACTCCGATAGCTTCCCCATAGATGGATATGCACCACTGTAGATGTGTTACTTACTCCGATAGCTCCCCCATAGATGGATATGCACCACTGTAGATGTGTTCTGGATCTTACTCCGCTAGCTTCCCCATAGATGGATATGCACCACTGTAGATGGGTTCTGGCTCTTACTCCGCTAGCTTCCCCATAGATGGATATGCACCACTGTAGATGTGTTACTTACTCCGATAGCTTCCCCATAGATGGATATGCACCACTGTAGATGTGTTACTTACTCCGATAGCTTCCCCATAGATGGATATGCACCACTGTAGATGGGTTCTGGCTCTTACTCCGATAGCTTCCCCATAAATGGATATGCACCACTGTAGATGTGTTACTTACTCCGATAGCTTCCCCATAGATGGATATGCAGCACTGTAGATGTGTTACTTACTCCGATAGCTTCCCCATAGATAGATATGCAGCACTGTAGATGTGTTACTTACTCCGATAGCTTCCCCATAGATGGATATGCACCACTGTAGATGTGTTACTTACTCCGATAGCTTCCCCATAGATGGATATGCAGCACTGTAGATGTGTTACTTACGCCGATAGCTTCCCCATAGATGGATATGCACCACTGTAGATGCGTTACTTACTCCGATAGCTTCCCCATAGATGGATATGCACCACTGTAGATGCGTTACTTACTCCGATAGCTTCCAAATAGATGGATATGCACCACTGTAGATGCGTTACTTACTCCGATAGCTTCCCCATAGATGGATATGCACCACTGTAGATGTGTTCTGGATCTTACTCCGATAGCTTCCCCATAGATGGATATGCACCACTGTAGATGCGTTACTCCGATAGCTCCCCCATAGATGGATATGCAGCACTGTAGATGTGTTACTTACGCCGATAGCTTCCCCATAGATTGATATGCACCACTGTAGATGCGTTACTTACTCCGATAGCTTCCCCATAGATGGATATGCACCACTGTAGATGCGTTACTTACTCCGATAGCTTCCAAATAGATGGATATGCACCACTGTAGATGCGTTACTTACTCCGATAGCTTCCCCATAGATGGATATGCACCACTGTAGATGTGTTCTGGATCTTACCCCGATAGCTTCCCCACAGATTGATGTGCTGAAGTGGACTGGAGCTCACTTACCGCACTCATCTCTCACATGTTGGATGTCAGCCACTTCTGTTAGGAACAAAGTCTTCTTCGCCTGTCCCACCCTTTGTTAGATAGATCGGTGGTTGCCTCCACCCACTTTGAGGGCGAGATTGGTCTGCCACTGACTGAAGAAAATGTTGAGGCCCTTTTATCTGTGGGTATAAACCATAGTGCTCTCCCCACTAGGAGGCACCCCTTGGCAATGGGCTTCCTTCTCTGGAGAGAGGGATATCTGGCTATTCCCGTGTTTTGAGACTCGTAACTGAGGCTTCACGGACCACTGTTTTGCATATTCAAATTTTGTATGGGACAATCAATGGAGACTCGTAAATGAGTACTCCATTGGAATTTTTCACTGTTCTCCCTGAGTTCAGTGATTGTTGTGTTTTGTTGGTATAAACCATAACCCAATGTAGGCTGTTTATTCTTAGGTCCCATACTGACAGCATCTGCTGCAAGGGGATACATACGCCAACCTGCCTATTCAATTCGTTGCTTGCAGACGTCATGAGACCTGACATACACATCATTGGGTGAAGGGACACCAATTGGGGAGTTCTAGGAATCCTGACCCAGGAATGGTTACGGGTAGGTGAATATACAGTACTGTAAGTTTTTGACAATTAACAATCACTCGTGCAGGAAGGAGACAATGGTGATCTTAGATTCTCTCCAGATGGTGACTACAGCCGACATAACATAGAAGAGTGTCCCATCTGCTTCTCTTCTTATCTTAGGATAGATATATGTATATACCAGGCCCGGCAGGTAACCTTAGTGAATGTAAAGGGAGCGGAGGTGATTTAAGAAAGATGCAAAGGAATATGCAGTCTTCTCTGTAGCCAGGTGTATACAGTCTTCTCTGTAGCCAGGTACATGCAGGTGTATGCAGTCTTCTCTGTAGCCAGGTACATGCAGGTGTATACAGTCTTCTCTGTAGCCAGGTACATGCAGGTGTATACAGTCTTCTCTGTAGCCAGGTACATGCAGGTGTATGCAGTCTTCTCTGTAGCCAGGTACATGCAGGTGTATGCAGTCTTCTCTGTAGCCAGGTATATGCAGGTGTATACAGTCTTCTCTGTAGCCAGGTACATGCAGGTGTATACAGTCTTCTCTGTAGCCAGGTACATGCAGGTGTATGCAGTCTTCTCTGTAGCCAGGTACATGCAGGTGTATGCAGTCTTCTCTGTAGCCAGGTATATGCAGGTGTATACAGTCTTCTCTGTAGCCAGGTACATGCAGGTGTATACAGTCTTCTTTGTAGCCAGGTACATGCAGGTGTATGCAGTCTTCTCTGTAGCCAGGTACATGCAGGTGTATGCAGTCTTCTCTGTAGCCAGGTACATGCAGGTGTATGCAGTCTTCTCTGTAGCCAGGTACATGCAGGTGTATGCAGTCTTCTCTGTAGCCAGGTACATGCAGGTGTATACAGTCTTCTCTGTAGCCAGGTACATGCAGGTGTATACAGTCTTCTCTGTAGCCTGGTACATGCAGGTGTATGCAGTCTTCTCTGTAGCCAGGTACATGCAGGTGTATGCAGTCTTCTCTGTAGCCAGGTACATGCAGGTGTATGCAGTCTTCTCTGTAGCCAGGTACATGCAGGTGTATGCAGTCTTCTCTGTAGTCAGGTATATACATGTATATGCAGTCTTCTCTGTAGCCAGGTACATGCAGGTGTACGCAGTCTTCTCTGTAGCCAGGTACATGCAGGTGTATGCAGTCTTCTCTGTAGCCAGGTACATGCAGGTGTATGCAGTCTTCTCTGTAGCCAGGTACATACAGGTGTATGCAGTCTTCTCTGTAGCCAGGTACATGCAGGTGTATGCAGTCTTCTCTGTAGCCAGGTACATGCAGGTGTATGCAGTCTTCTCTGTAGCCAGGTACATGCAGGTGTATACAGTCTTCTCTGTAGCCAGGTACATGCAGGTGTATACAGTCTTCTCTGTAGCCAGGTATATGCAGGTGTATGCAGTCTTCTCTGTAGCCAGGTACATGCAGGTGTATGCAGTCTTCTCTGTAGCCAGGTACATGCAGGTGTATACAGTCTTCTCTGTAGCCAGGTACATGCAGGTGTATACAGTCTTCTCTGTAGCCAGGTACATGCAGGTGTATGCAGTCTTCTCTGTAGCCAGGTACATGCAGGTGTATGCAGTCTTCTCTGTAGCCAGGTACATGCAGGTGTATGCAGTCTTCTCTGTAGCCAGGTACATGCAGGTGTATGCAGTCTTCTCTGTAGTCAGGTATATACATGTATATGCAGTCTTCTCTGTAGCCAGGTACATGCAGGTGTATGCAGTCTTCTCTGTAGCCAGGTACATGCAGGTGTATGCAGTCTTCTCTGTAGCCAGGTACATACAGGTGTATACAGTCTTCTCTGTAGCCAGGTACATGCAGGTGTATGCAGTCTTCTCTGTAGCCAGGTACATGCAGGTGTATGCAGTCTTCTCTGTAGCCAGGTGCATGCAGGTGTATGCAGTCTTCTCTGTAGCCAGGTACATGCAGGTGTATACAGTCTTCTCTGTAGCCAGGTATATACATGTATATGCAGTCTTCTCTGTAGCCAGGTACATGCAGATGTACGCAGTCTTCTCTGTAGCCAGGTACATGCAGGTGTATGCAGTCTTCTCTGTAGCCAGGTACATGCAGGTGTATACAGTCTTCTCTGTAGCCAGGTACATGCAGGTATATGCAGTCTTCTCTGTAGCCAGGTACATGCAGGTCTATGCAGTCTTCTCTGTAGCCAGGTACATGCAGTCTTCTCTGTAGCCAGGTACATGCAGTCTTCTCTGTAGCCAGGTACATGCAGGTGTATGCAGTCTTCTCTGTAGCCAGGTACATGCAGTCTTCTCTGTAGCCAGGTACATGCAGTCTTCTCTGTAGCCAGGTACATGCAGTCTTCTCTGTAGCCAGGTACATGCAGGTGTATGCAGTCTTCTCTGTAGCCAGGTACATGCAGGTGTATGCAGTCTTCTCTGTAGCCAGGTACATGCAGGTGTATGCAGTCTTCTCTGTAGCCAGGTACATGCAGGTGTATACAGTCTTCTCTGTAGCCAGGTATATGCAGGTGTATGCAGTCTTCTCTGTAGCCAGGTACATGCAGGTGTATGCAGTCTTCTCTGTAGCCAGGTACATGCAGGTGTATGCAGTCTTCTCTGTAGCCAGGTACATGCAGGTGTATGCAGTCTTCTCTGTAGCCAGGTACATGCAGGTGTATGCAGTCTTCTCTGTAGCCAGGTACATGCAGGTGTATACAGTCTTCTCTGTAGCCAGGTATATACATGTATATGTAGTCTTCTCTGTAGCCAGGTACATGCAGGTGTACGCAGTCTTCTCTGTAGCCAGGTACATGCAGGTGTATGCAGTCTTCTCTGTAGCCAGGTACATACAGGTGTATACAGTCTTCTCTGTAGCCAGGTACATGCAGGTGTATGCAATCTTCTCTGTAGCCAGGTACATGCAGGTGTATGCAGTCTTCTCTGTAGCCAGGTACATGCAGGTGTATGCAGTCTTCTCTGTAGCCAGGTACATGCAGGTGTATGCAGTGTTCTCTGTAGCCAGGTACATGCAGGTGTATGCAGTCTTCTCTGTAGCCAGGTACATGCAGGTGTATGCAGTCTTCTCTGTAGCCAGGTACATGCAGGTGTACGCAGTCTTCTCTGTAGCCAGGTACATGCAGGTGTACGCAGTCTTCTCTGTAGCCAGGTACATGCAGGTGTATGCAGTCTTCTCTGTAGCCAGGTACATGCAGGTGTATGCAGTCTTCTCTGTAGCCAGGTACATGCAGGTGTATGCAGTCTTCTCTGTAGCCAGGTACATGCAGGTGTATGCAGTCTTCTCTGTAGCCAGGTACATGCAGGTCTATGCAGTCTTCTCTGTAGCCAGGTACATGCAGTTTTCTCTGTAGCCAGGTACATGCAGGTCTATGCAGTCTTCTCTGTAGCCAGGTACATGCAGGTATATGCAGTCTTCTCTGTAGCCAGGTACATGCAGGTGTATGCAGTCTTCTCTGTAGCCAGGTACATGCAGGTCTATGCAGTCTTCTCTGTAGCCAGGTACATGCAGTCTTCTCTGTAGCCAGGTACATGCAGTCTTCTCTGTAGCCAGGTACATGCAGTCTTCTCTGTAGCCAGGTACATGCAGGTCTATGCAGTCTTCTCTGTAGCCAGGTACATGCAGTCTTCTCTGTAGCCAGGTACATGCAGGTGTATGCAATCTTCTCTGTAGCCAGGTACATGCAGGTGTATGCAGTCTTCTCTGTAGCCAGGTACATGCAGGTGTATACAGTCTTCTCTGTAGCCAGGTACATGCAGGTGTATGCAGTCTTCTCTGTAGCCAGGTACATGCAGGTGTATGCAGTCTTCTCTGTAGCCAGGTACATGCAGGTGTATGCAGTCTTCTCTGTAGCCAGGTACATGCAGGTGTATACAGTCTTCTCTGTAGCCAGGTATATACATGTATATGCAGTCTTCTCTGTAGCCAGGTACATGCAGGTGTACGCAGTCTTCTCTGTAGCCAGGTACATGCAGGTGTATGCAGTCTTCTCTGTAGCCAGGTACATGCAGGTGTATGCAGTGGCGGATTATAATGTGGGCGGTTTGGGCGGCCGCCCGGGGCCCAAGGCTCCGGGGGGCCCCGCGCCGCCCACATTAAGATCTTACATAGCAGCGCCAGCAGCACATCACTTTCGGGGCCCAATGGGCCCCCGAGTGATGTTCTGCTGTGGCGCGCTGTTGTCGGAGTCCGCCGCGGCACCGCTCCCTCTCTCCTTGCCGTCTTTGCGGTGCCCGTACTTCTCTTCTGGCGGCGTCACATCCTGCGCGTCACATTCTGACGTCACATCCTGCGCGCCGCCAAGCAGAGAAGTTCGGGCACTGCGGGGCTGCACTGTGAGCTTCCGGCTTGCTCTCTCTGCCGGAAGCTCACCCTGGCTCCCTGCCGCCCGACTATACCCCCTGCCACCCGGCTGTACCCCTTGCCCCTTAGCTGCTCTCCATGCCGCCCCATCTTCTCCCCCTGCTGCTACCCCCATCATCTTCTCCCCCTGCTGCTACCCCCATCATCTTCTCCCCCTGCTGCTACCCCCATCATCTTCTCCCCCTGCTGCTACCCCCATCATCTTCTCCCCCTGCTGCCACCCCCATCTTCTCCCCCTGCTGATACCCCCATCATCTTCTCCCCCTGCTGATACCCCCATCATCTTCTCCCCCTGCTGATATTCCCATCATCTTCTCCCCTGCTGATACCCCCATCATCTTCTCCCCCTGCTGCCACCCCCATCATCTTCTCCCCCTGCTGATACCCCCATCATCTTCTCCCCCTGCTGCTACCCCCATCATCTTCTCCCCCTGCTGCTACCCCCATCATCTTCTCCCCCTGCTGCCACCCCCATCATCTTCTCCCCCTGCTGATACCCCCATCATCTTCTCCCCCTGCTGATACCCCCATCATCTTCTCCCCCTGCTGCCACCCCCATCATCTTCTCCCCCTGCTGATACCCCCATCATCTTCTCCCCCTGCTGATACCCCCATCATCTCCCCCTGCTGCCACCCCCATCATCTTCTCCCCCTGCTGCTACCCCCATCATCTTCTCCCCCTGCTGCCACCCCCATCATCTTCTCCCCCTGCTGCCACCCCCATCATCTTCTCCCCCTGCTGCTACCCCCATCATGTTCACCCCCTGCTGCTTCCCTGCCTTCCCAGCTGCTCCCCCCCCCCCCTCCCCGGCCTCTGTTGCCCCAGCTTCTCCCCCTGTCGCCCCAGCTGCCTCCCTTCCCCAGTCACCCCCAGCTCCCCGTCTGCAGTTGAGTTGGGGTCGGAGAAGTCTTCATGATGCTGCGCCAAATAGAGAAGAAAGGAAAAAGTGAGCGACGGCAATCGGAGAAGACGTCACCTGTGAGTCATTAGTAACTGCACTGTAATCACTTATAGGCTGGGTTCACACACAGTATATTTCAGTCAGTATTGTGGTCCTCATAGCAACCAAAACCAGGAGTGGATGGAAAACACAGAAAGGCTCTGTTCACACAATGTTGTAATTGAGTGGATGGCCGCCATTTAATGGCAAATATTTGCTGTTATTTTAAAACAACGGCTGTTATATTGAAATAATGGCCGTTATTTACTGTTATATGACGGCCATCCACTCAATTACAACATTGTGTCAACAGATCCTTTCTGTGTTTTCCATCCACTCCTGGTTTTGGTTGCTATGAGGACCTGACATGAGGACCAAATACTGCCTCAAATATACATAGTGTGAACCCAGCCCTATAGTGTGCAGAGCCTGTGTACCATTGGGGTCTAAATGGGTCAGTGTATTGTTTGTGGTAGTGTACTGACACAGCCCCGGGGTCACTACAGTACACTAGCGAAAACTTTTAAACTAGAACCCAACTACAACTGCAGGCACTACAACTCCAAGCATATTATGAGGGCTGCAGACTGTCAGTACATGCTGGGAGTTGTAGTGCATGTAGCTGTTGTAGTTTGGTCCTAGGTGCATTATACACTGGATTCTTTGTGGCATATAAGAATACATAGATCTGTGGGGGCTCAGTGTAGGGAAGTGACCCCAGAACATCACTAATAGGGGATAGAATAAAAACATCCCCCCTATCCCCTATTAGTGATGTTCTGGGGTCACTTCTATATACTGATCCCCCTCAGACCTCTGTATTCTTATATACCCCACACAGCCTGCTGGGGTGGCTGGGGGGGGGGGGGCCCAGGTTGGGTGGACAGCCCGGGGCCCAGGGTACATTTAATCCGCCACTGGGTGTATGCAGTCTTCTCTGTAGCCAGGTACATGCAGGTGTATACAGTCTTCTCTGTAGCCAGGTACATGCAGGTGTATGCAATCTTCTCTGTAGCCAGGTACATGCAGGTGTATGCAGTCTTCTCTGTAGCCAGGTACATACAGGTGTATGCAGTCTTCTCTGTAGCCAGGTACATGCAGGTGTATACAGTCTTCTCTGTAGCCAGGTACATGCAGGTGTATGCAGTCTTCTCTGTAGCCAGGTACATGCAGGTGTATGCAGTCTTCTCTGTTGCCAGGTACATGCAGGTGTATGCAGTCTTCTCTGTAGCCAGGTACATGCAGGTGTATGCAGTCTTCTCTGTTGCCAGGTACATGCAGGTGTATGCAGTCTTCTCTGTTACAGGGCACAGTTGTGAACAGGAGATGGATCTCTTTTACTCTCCTCCCAATTCTTTCCTGGATGTCCCCATCACAGATGCTGAAATGACTCTGTATGTAGATGGGTCAGGAGTGCGGAGACCAGAGGGAGGGTTCGCTGCAGGCTTTGCTGTTGCAGATGACACCTCCATCCTGTACTCTGAATCCCTTGATCCTAGCATATATTCTGCCCAAAGTGCAGAGTTACCTGGCCTGATCAGGGCAGGTGAATTGGCAGAGAGAAGGACTGTGTGTATATGTATGTATTATATTTCTTAACCTCTAGTGGAAAGGTGGTGAAACATGCGGAGCTAATACAGGATCTGCTAGAGAAGGTGAAGCTCCCTAGAGCTGTCGCTGTAATCAAGTGCCAGGCACATCAGCAAAACTAGGCCCCGTAACCAGGGGCAACAACAGAGCAGATGAAGCAGCCAAACAGGCAGCAGTCATGCTTCTGCGAGAGTCCAATCCAGAGAACCTAACAATGGAAGCTCTAATACAGCTCCAAAAACAAACAGGACCCCTAACTCATAGCAAATGGAGGAAAGCTGGCTGCAAACCACAAAATGTGTGGAAACATGGGGATGGTCGATTGTGTGCACCCCAGTGTTATATCCAATTTTAGCTAATCTATCTCATCTCCCCTCCCATGTTTCCAAAGGGGGAATGATTGGTAATTTTAACAGATTTTGGTTTGCACCAGGCTTCCCACAGTTTGCAATGGATTGGTGTGGGAAATGTATGATCTGTGCCAAACATAATCCAGGACAAATGACCAAGGTTGAGATGAAACATCTTGTAAAACCTGACTACCCGTTCCAGAGGTTACAAATAGACTACATACAACTACCTAAGTGTGGTACGTATGAGTATGTCCTGCTATGTGTGGACATGTTTTCCTCCTGGATTGAGGCGTGGCCTGTTTCCAAGGCGACAACTCAGATCACAGCAAGGAAGCTAATTTCTGAGATAGTCTGCAGGTACGGCCTACCTGAGACATTAGAGTCCGACCGAGGGACTCACTTTACAGGACAAGTGTTTGCAGACGTCCTGAAAGGGTTGCAAATCAACCAGCATCTGCATACACCATACCAGCCACAATCATCAGGGAAGGTAGAAAGAGCAAATGGCGTTCTGAAAAATAAAATAGCCAAGGACTGTGAGCAAACTAAGCTGACCTGGGTACAAGCCTTACCCTTAGCTCTGTTTTCAATGCGGCATACCCCAAGGGAAAGCATGGCCTCTCAGCATATAAAAATTCTATATGGAAGGCCACCGCTTACAGGCCTTTTCTTTCCACAAGAGTTGCATGGACAATATGCTTCTTTAACTGATTATGTTATTCAGCTCCACAAACAACTGACTAATTTGCATGGAAAAGTTTTCTCTTCTTTACCAGATGCAGAGCAAACAACAGGAATTCATCATCTGCAGCCGGAGACTGGGTGGTGATAAGAAGATACGTGAGGAAACATCTGGAACCCTAAATTGATGGCCCATACCAGGTGCTGCTGACTACACCCACCTCAGTCACGGTGGGAGGGAAGCCAAACTGGATACACGCTTCCCATTGTAAGAAAGTTACTTTTCAGGTCAGCGACGATAACCTGTACCAAAAGGGTGAGGCCATTGGGGAAGAGGAAGACTAACAAACTATTAACATGCAGTTATTGTTCAGTTTGCTGTTGTCCTACCTATTGTTTTGTGCTTTGTACTTTCATGTGCGGGTGAGAGGAGAGAAGCAGAAGAACTCTATCTGGCTTCTACATCAACAGACAGCCAAACAGCTGAATGCCACCGACTGCTGGATCTGCTCTCATATCCCTGCCACCCACAGAGATATCCCTTAATCGGTGTACCAATATCAATGAATGATTTAAATCTCACAGACTATAGCTATGATGTCCAAATAGATGTAGACCATACAACTCACAATGCTCTCTCAGACCAAGGAACATACTTAGAAATTGTTGGAATAATATCTCCACCCACTATATGCTTAGGCCCTATGTATATAAATCACATAGCCAAGATTAAAGGCCGACAAGTGGGGTTACCTGAGGTACATGTGGGAAAAACAGATTGTGAGAATGCCACCTTGATATTTATCATGGAGTATAATGATGCTACATGTAACCGGCAGCATGCCAACTGTAATATGTTTCTGCCCAACTCTAAAAGCTTCTTGTGCCCCCAGGTGCGCCTGTCCTGAACAAACAGATGATGATGACTGGAGTTGTAAAACGCAAGTGCACAGAAATATGGTATGGTTTCAAAGCTGGCTGGGAAATCATGGTAGGATGATTCCTAAGGTGCTGAAACAAGGGCTCTATTATATTTGTGGCAACAGGGCCTACTCCTGGCTGCCAATGGGAGCATGGGGAAACTGCACTATAGGAAGAGTTGTTCCAGCCATTAGACCACAATCTAACATATCATTTTCTGAAAAATACACAAGGGGACTTAGATATAAGAGAGAGTTATTCACCTCAGCTGATAAAGCTTGGATGTGGTTCCCTTCTTGGACGGGATGGGGAATTGAGCTAGCAAATAAGTTAAATAAGTATGCTAGTATCATGGATGGAATTATTAATGAAACCACAAGTTCTAGCCATGCCCTTAATGAAGAATTGGCCCAAGTTAGAAAAGTAGCCTTACAAAATAGAATGGCTCTTGATTATTTGTTGGCCATAGAGAAGGAACATGTGCTATTATAGGTGTAAGAGTGGTGTACCTGGATAGAAGATGCCCATGACCCCATAGAGACACATAGTGGTGGTGATAGGATTGATTTTAATACTTCTCATAAATTGGAAATTTCTAATGTGTTGTGTTTCTCGTTGCAGTAAAGGTGTGGATACGTCCATCCCTCAAAAAGGATAATACAGCTTCAGGGATGACCGTCCGATAGCCCAAGTTGAACTGCCCGTCTCTGCTGAAGACCCTCGGCTGTTTGTGAGACGTGTGGAAGACATCATCCCTGAATCAGGGTCCCACAGGTGCACAGGCATGCGGCCCAGAGTCCATAGGCTTTGTAAATCCTGTGACCCAGCTCAGGCCCCATGGTGGTGCATCTCTGGAAGTTGCTGTTATTATCCATTTAGTTAGAAATATATTTCTGTGTGCTTCAATAAAATATATCTTCATACTTAGAGGAAATGGTCACTAATAGATGGTTGGGAATGGATAGAGTATCCCATGTTATATGCAGCTTATCTGTATATACCATGCCCCTACCGACTGTCTAAGGGGTCATTTCCGGATAGGAAGGATGTTAGTCAGGAACGAGAAACACATATAATAAAAATAAAAAAAATAAAAAAAGGAAAATATATATATATATGTGATAATGATATTATCAAAAGGGTGAGAATTGTTAAAGAAATAAAGGCAATCCAGCCATCTTGCCCTGTTTTTAATATCAATTTGATTCTTAGAGTGGTATAAAACAATACATTTTGCTTATGTACTATGAGATTTTCTGCTTACACCTAAAAAAGTCCACTCTCCACTCACCAACAACTTACCTTCTTTGGATCGGAAACTGTCGAGAATATGGCATCATAAGGTAAAACCCACGGTTGCTGCCAGAGAAGCTTTAGTCACAAGCTTCTTTGTCTGAGATAGATTTGCGCAATAGAATACGGTGCGATTTTGGAGTGTATAGTTTTCAATGGGACACTGAAATCGCTTGCGATGCGCGACAGATTTTATTGTTCACAGGACAGCGGCGTTTCGAGCAGCGTTTTTGTCTTTTTGTGGAGACTGAGTAAAGTTGTGCACAACACCGTCACGACGTACCAACGTCAGTTACGTTCAAGACTTTGGAGGAGACGGACGAACAAGAAGGCACTTCGGTCCCCCGAGATTTCGTCTGGCGAAAATGTCGACCTACAGTCGTATGGGAATCAACGTTACAAGACTAATAGCGTTGGTAAGTATATTTGTGTACTTTTTGTTTGTATGTATTTGTATGTGTATTTTGGGGGGGAGAGTGTTCGGCCGGGTGAGCAGGCAGCCGGATGGTATATGGTCACATAGGGTGTACATGGAGACTCCGCGCGATCAGCAACATGTGCTGATGGCTTTGCAGCGGGGCATGGTGCTATGTGGCATGGTGGCATGGAGACCCCCTTATCTCCTTGAATTGCGCCCATCTTGTTAATTTTTTTACAGTTATTTTAGAAATCAAATCACTGTTTTTTTTTGAAAGGCTGGCAGATTACCAGCATTAGAAGTGGGTGGACGCGCGCGGGCTGCTTCCATCCTCCAGCTAGTGCAACAGAGAGGATCGCGAGCGGCCACCAGTCTATGCAGAGCGGCAAACAGCATCTAGCCAGACGTATACTCACACTCCCTCCCAGGGCCGTTTCTAGGTAATTTTGACTACAGGGCGAATCCTGCTTAAAAGCGCCCCCCCCCCCCCCCCCCCAAAAAAAAAAAACCCCAAAAAACAAAAAAAAACAGTTCAGTGACTCACAGGTGATGTCTTCTTTGATCTGAGGCATCACTTTCCCTTTTCCTCTCCATCTGGCCCAGTCCACCATGATGATTTCTTGCAGCAACAATTCATCTCTTGTGAGCCTGCCAGACAAACAGCTTAGGTTCCGCACTTTTACAACTTCCACTTCTTTTGTGTCTTGTGCAGTAAAGTCAGTAGGTATGTGAGTTGCCCCCTGTATGTAGGATCCCCTGCTGTGCCTCCATATAGTAATAACCCCTCTTTGCCCCCCCCATAGTATTAATCCTCCCTGTGATAATATACATTTTGAACTACATTAAGAATTTCTAAAAATGTTAAAGTTATTTGACATACTTTCAAATTGTCCTTATATTTTTGGCCCACAAAGTGCAGCCTAATTTTATAATTATCCAATGCTGGTTGAGCTTTTGATGGAGGGTCACTTTGTGGAGTTATGTACGTGTTAACTATTCCACAACGCTTACAATAAAAATGGCCACCAGCAATGACTTAAGGGTTACACCAGATGATAGTGCGGGTGCATGTAACAATAAATGTTCTTGACGCAGTGATGCAGTTTGTTGGAGGTCAATAAACTGGACACTTAAAGAATCATTATGTGGATGTTAGATTTTTTCCTGTAGTTAGCAGACAGTGGGGTGTAAATCAGATATGAGCGTTCAGTGTGCTCCAGCAGCCCAGAGAATTTCACCAGAGGAGGGTGCAGATCAAATGGTGGAGTTCACTACGTAACAACCGCTCATAGGATGTGAGGCTGCAGAACCCATAGATGAGCCCAATGTCTGCCAGCAGCAGTGTTGATGTCTGTTGATCATATATGTGAGGGTAATGGATACTAGGTACATGCTACATTATTTTCTCTTCTTTGAGTTGTGATTTTAGCAGGAGGAGCGGGGCCTACTTGATAAGTAGCAAACATTGCGCAACTGCACCATTCACCGGCCAGAAACTTATAAAAAAATCCAATGTCCACAAGAACACGATTGCATACTGGGGGAGAGGACTGTTGTGTGGGGTCTGTATTCAGGGGCAGATTAGTGGTGTGTGTGTACAGGGGGAGTGGACGGGTGTAGGCCTGTCTGTATACAGGCCACACACTGCCAAGTCATTTTCTCCAAAATACAGACATCACACACACCAGTCCTCTAGGCCATAACACACAAAAGGTGATAAACTGCTCCTTTGCCTGAAACCCATGCTCGCTGTGATGGTCCCCCAGCACTGGCCCTAGTCACGCTGACCCTACACGTACCCCTTCACCATCACTATGCAGGACACCCTACAGCAAGGTGACCAAGGGCACCGTCATACAGTCCATTGCCTCCATATTGGCTACTGCTGGACCTAACAGGCATCCATGTTGGCTACTGCTGTGCCTGCCCTTGGCTCCTTTTTGCTGGCCCATAAATGCTATCCATGTTGGCTACTGCTGTGCCTGCCCTTGCCTCCTAGCTATACTGACACTATGAAATATGACCAGTATGTAAAGTTTTATGTTAATTAAATATGACTGTGCATATTTTAATATTTTTAAGTACTGAATCTCTAACTATTTTGTCAAAAATGGATCATCTCTTTACACAGGTTGAAGGGTGCCCCTGCATTTGGGACATAACAGACCCAAGATACAGCGATCGTCACCTAAAACAGGATGCGTGGACACAAATTATTAGAACACTCTACCCTGATATAGACACCATGGCCTCACGTTTACAAAAGCAAATCTGTAAATGTTTGTTCATACTTGGAGCATTTTTGACAACTTTTAGAATTTTTTTTTTTTTTACCTCCACATCTGCCCACTAAGAGCCTTTTACTTTTTTTTTTTTTCCACAATTCTTCACCACTGGATTCTTTGTTTTTTTTTGTTTTTTTTAATTCTTTTTTTTTTTTTTTTTTGCAACACAACACTTTAACACATTCCTACTACTCTTTCAGCTAATGATGTGCACAATAGGTGGCGTTCAGTCCGAGATCAGTTTAGACGTTATGAGCATGACCCCGGAAAGAGCGGCAAATCACCAAATAAATGACCATTTGTCTATGCTGAGACGGTAAGATGCCAAAAATCTGCTAATTTTCTCCACTCCTGTATCGCCACACACTTATAGTCCTAAAAACATGCAATACACTCACAAATTGTTTTCAACCACTAAATAGTTCAGTACCGCACACTGACTGGGGCATTCACCTCATTATGTAATGCATAAACACTCTACTCAAAGACAGCAATCGCTTCCCCTTTTCACCCTCTGTGCCAGCTATTATGCTTGATTTTAACAAAACCATTATTGGCAATTTTTCCATTTCAATTTTTTCAAATACATGTTGCCTTCATCAGCCTTTTTAATAATGTATAGCAGCCTGATGATAAGGGCAAATGTCCTACTATGCCTATTGCACTAATAGAGGGTATGGGTGGCAGTGTGATTTTAACTTAACCGTTTGGACTTCGCAATTAGCATTAGCACCCAACCCTCTTTATTAGGAGAAGCAAATTACATCAGAACTTTATTTTAAATCAATGCCATACAGGAGAGTAAAGAGCGCTGCACCTCACACCTATGGCTGACACTAGTGCCTCTCGGCTGCATAAGAGACCGCATAATTTTATGTATGAATTGATCAAGCCACACTGGCCCATGTACCGCGTGCAGGTATCTGATACACATGGGTCCCTGCACTAAGTCCAAACTGTGCCGGTCAGTGGCCTCCACCCCCGCAGGCACGCACAGTCAGGGAAGGGAGGCCATGGAACGGCCCTGTAACCCCCATATCACAGGACCAGACCCAAAAATACCAGCCCAGCACCACCGGCGGAGAAGGTCAACCACAAACAGCACGAGTCTGGAAAAGGTTTTGCCACTAACCGGCACATTTTTGACCTGTGTAGGCACCCATGTGTATCACATACCTACACGCGGAACATGGGCCAGTGTGGCTTCATCAATTCATATATACAATTCTGCTGTCTCTTATGTAGCCGAGAGGCACTAGTGTCAGCCATAGGTGTGAGGTGCAGCGCTCTTTTCTCTCCTGTATATTATTTAAATTAACTACCAGCGTTTATGGTTTTGTATATATGTGTGTATAAGTTTATTTTGTTACATAGGTAATATTAGTTGCCTTAATTTTTAACCAATTTTGAACTATGAGTTTCAAAAAAACACAGTACCCCTTCTTGTTTAGCTTAATGTTTTAAAAAATTGAATGTTAAATTTGAAAAGTAAACACACCACATTACTCAACAATTAATAAAATTTACACTTTTCTCATTTCAGAACTGAGGGAAATATAGCTGCCCCGGAGACTGAAGTCGAGGATGTGATGTGTAGTTCATCCGGCTCAGCAGGGGATTTGCCACCATCAGAGGATTCTGCTCCACGACCCTCACACATCACAAGGTCACCGGTGAGGCAACGTTCCTCCAGCTCACAAAGGTTAATACGGTCTGGAACTCGTAGGGCACAATCCACTAGTCGCAGTACCATGCCACGCCACGCGCTGTGGAAAGATCACTGGGACCAGCTTGGGGCCTCTATTGCTTCACGCCTAAGGGAAATGCCACACAGTAGACCATGGGTGTGTGTGCCAACTATTTTTGAACTGATGAGGTTTTATGGTAATCCACAACCCATACCCGACAATATCGAGATTATTACAGGAATTAAAAACATATTTGAAACAATACGTACCAGCCCGGTCTTTGACACAAGCACTTTCTATCATCATTCTGCACCAAATATTCAACAGAGTTGTCCCACAATAGCTGTAGAAGACATAGCACAGCCTACAGAAACAGAAGATGCCACAGTTATGGGGTCAATGGTTTCAACACAGCAAAGTTTTCTAAGCCTGCTCAATTCCCCTTCTGCAACCTCCAGTCCTCTTACCCATAGCAATTTTTCACATGCAAGGAGCACAGTAGTCCATCAACAAAACACAGAATCCCCCCCAATGCGTTATGGCAAAAGGTCCACAAAATAGATCGTAGCAACAACTCCGGGATGTGTTCTGAAAAGTTTTTAAAAATAGTTTAAAATAGTAAACTATTTTAATGTTAAAATTATTTTATGCACTTTCATGCCAGTACTTTCATTGTGAAAAATTAGACACATTTTTCTTTATTAGCCATAAAGTTATAGTTTATAAAGTGTTGAATAGTCTCACCCTTTCTAAAACCACACCAACGCAAACAATCCCTAATGCTAAATTGTCAAACATTTTAGCCATATCGTCCATTATTAGGACTCAGTAGTTACTTAATTATTTTCTTTACACTAGTCATTTAAACAAGTAACTCTATAAACAATTCCTTCAGTAATAATAGACCAGCACAATAGAAGATCAAATCTATGGAGGTGATTATAGTAAAGAGCCTAGCGCCATTACTATCAGCCATAGGTGTAATGTTCAACAACTCATTTCTTCCACACAAGGGTCCTGCCATTCCACTGTTGGCTTGTTATGTAAATGGACCTGTGGAATATTGGAAACCAGCCTTGTCATTCAATACATGGTAGTCATGGATGAATAGTACAGAAAAAACAACAGCATATCTAGTGTATTTAACATGGACTACAGACTATTTTTGTCAGTCCTATTACACTAGCAATAGCATATTTATGTCCGGCTTGGTTTTTAACTTTTCCCACAATAAGTTCCACACAAATGTTGTTCTTTGATCACTCATAAAAGTGTGTAAATTTTATTTAAGTATGCAAATTTTTTAACATTCCTTAACATCTAATTTCACATTTGGCCTTCTCTAGTAGTAAGATATTCAAACCATCTAAATTTTAGTACTTACAATACTAGTGAACATACGACACATACTATGGTATTACAATGGCTGCAACTGTTCCATAAATATAGAACAAACCTTTTATAGTTTTCAACTCCACTGACGATGCCACATTTGAAGGTTCCATACACATTACACAGCATTGACACTAAGCCATTTCAGATTGTACACCACATGTCCCCTCCCTGTGGCTGATGAAGCTGCACAGAAAGAATTAAGGAAGACTGTTAATGATTTCCCATGTGTCAATGTAATGGATTTAAAGAGGACCAGTCAACCCCTGTGCCGGGGTGACAGACTCCTGACCCCCCTTTGACAGCTCCCTATACTTACCTAATCCCGTCAAGTCCCACTTCAGGAGATGGTCGGGTAACGAAGATATCAGCCACTGCAGCCCGGCACTCATTGTGCAAGAGGAGTCCAACACTCATAGAGAATGACGGGAGAGTCCAGCGCTCCGTCATTCTATACGAGCCTTGGACTCATCTCTCAGTGCGCGCGCCGGGCTGCAGCGGCTGAGATCTCTGTCAACCGACCTGATCTAGCAGCGGAACCTGCCTGGATTAGGTAAGTATGGGGGGTAGGGAGCCTGTCACCATGGCACATGGGGGGTGACAGGCTCACTTTAACTTTCCCTATATTTGAGTTTGATGCTATAATATTTAAAAAGAAAATCACAAAGAACTTGGATGTTACTTAAAGTTTATACAAACCAAACCCTATTTTCTATTACTTCACAGTTCCCTTTACCTAATTACATGTAATTACTATGCTAGGATTACGCTTGGGGAAGATTGCCACATGACCAAAGAGTAGCTGTGGTTTACACATGGGGTAGTCTCACAACTTACTGGGAAGTCTCGCAACTCATTTCAACCAAGTTTGGCATTTCTTAATGAGGCCTGCAATTTAAAAATGATAAATGTTTTATTATGTAAAATGTTTTTTATAGTTAATTTTTAAGTTTTTACAGTGAGCTTAATAGAGGAGTCTATGAGCAAGCTGCATGTTAGTTGGATGCTATACATATCTCTAAGTCTACAAGCACAGTAAGGAGATGTGATTATTTCAGTCTCCATGGTAATTAGCGTAATGTTGGCCGCTGTTTCCATCCTCAATACTCATAATGGCACTAAATATTGCTGTAGGTGACAACAACAAAACATGAATCCCTTGGATGGCTACAGTGAATACATCGCCATATCCTGGGGTTAGGTAGGTGTGACGGGCACACATTTCTCATTGGCTCATACACACAGTGCACAATTCAGCATTACTCACAAATTTAGCATAGCCTGATACTAACACACAGCATGCACTCTACCGAGGCGAGTTCAGGTAGCACATGATGACTTTGCTCTCATCAACAGGGGCTTAACTGAGCCCCGTAGTGGTTTTTTTTTCTCATTTAACATTAAAATTGATGTACATATCAAACACCCCAATACTGTTTGTCAGATGTTTGGTTTAATTTGCCGCCTTAGACTTTCCACTATTTTAATACAGTTAGTTTGAAAATGTAATTTTCAAGCACTGTACCAAAGCAATATTTTCTGCCTATTAAGTGTGTTGGCTTCATTGTGTTTTAATTTTTTTTAAATAGCAGTTGTGATTGTTTATAAGGGTAGTGCAGCAGTAAATTTTATTTTTTCAAATAACACCCATGAAAAATGTATTATACTTAGTAAGGTATGGTTATGTCTGTGGATGGCCCCCTTCCCCATGTTCCACCATTCCCACCAGTCTACCTGGTAGTGTAGAGAGCCATACATACCCGTCACGTGTCCACCCCCGTCTCCAATCTTCAGTCAGTGATGTCTTCCTTGGATGGATGGCGAGCTGCTGGTAAAGTCGCAAATGTTGTCCGCCTTCTGCAGCGTCATCAGATGCTCATCCCTGATTGACAGAGCATAAGTGTGCTCAGCCAAACACCGCTGATGATGCTGCGGTGACATCAGCCGGTCCTCCATGATTGGCTGGGCACACTTATGCTCTGCAAATTGTGGCTGAGCATTGGATGACCCTGCAGAGGGTGGACAACATTTGGGACAATCAAAGCCATTTGGCGCCCGTCCAAAGAAGACGTCACTGAGTGTTGTTTGGAGACGGGGTCAACATGTGACAGCTATGTATAGGGCGCCACACTTCTGGATACGCGGGTGGGGGTGGTGGGACACAGGGAAGGTTGCCATTCACAGGCATAACATACATTACAAAGTTGTCTAGCTTTGCAATGTATATTATTCTGAGAATGATTCTTTACACGGCCCCACGACTTCAACATAACATCACACACTTTACTAACCTAATGATGAATTAATAGCTTTTTTTATGCAACCAATCAGGTAACTTTGGGGCCATAAACTATTTTCATAGTGTTGGAAATCTTCAAAGTAGCTATATTCTCCTGTATAAATTAAAAAGTGGTCTAATGTAAAGATCAACTAAAACAAATTTACAGTTTATTACAAATTTGTAAAAATAATACAGCACTCAATTGTACACACCCAGACAGTATGGCTACAAACAACTCCGTTAACATTGATGTTGTTTTGTAATGGATTATAGAGTGTATTAGTTGTAGTCAGTTTTTACAATACCATATCTTTCTAGGGGTATGGCCTATATTAGAAGGGTGTGTTTGTGATCTAATGTCCTAGTTATCTGTGGCTTATGGGCAATAGTTATTACACCTTGTTACTAAATCTACCCTTTCAATGGGAATGTTTCTTCAGGCCTAGGCTTTTACACTGGGGTCATTAAATGGCAACTCAGATTGGAGCCGTACCTCCTAATCTCTAAGGGTGTGTTAACACTGAGAGATGTATAGGACACATTTTTGATGGCAAAGCCAGAAATTATTTAGAAAAAAGAGGATTGAACCCAGTATTTACGTAGTCACCTGATCACTGTTTACAGTCTGTTTCGGGTTTGGCCTTCAAAAACAGCTTCATTACAATCAATTCTGTATAAATAATGAGTGGGTGACAGTTGCGGCCATGGGATGTATATGTTTTTTCTCCCTGTAAGAATTGGGTTTTGTTTTTTTGTTTTAAATTTGAACAATTAGTCATCATACTTTTTCAATTGTTTATTAACATAACTTGCTACCATGGTTAATATCCTACTAACCTTTATGGTGCTGAATGTTGTCTCTCTACTATGTCACACAGGATTGACGTGATGGTTTTTCGTGTTGTCATTCAGAGAGATCCACAGGCCCCTCCGTGCAGAAGCGGCTACTCATCAACCACACAGGCATATTGCCAGGGCACGGCACCTTCGGGGGACATGAAGTAGTCAGCGTAATGATCCCGGATAGCTACCCCCAAATTGGATGGAGATTGAAAATCCCAGTTGACAACATTATCAAGATTGGCTTGCTGGTTCTCCATTATCTCATCAGTTCTTTCAGGACGAGCATAATTGTGGAGAACACAGCAAGCCTTGATAATGTTGTCAACTGTTCTCACATCCAATTTGATAGTAGTACCCAGGACACGCCACTGACTACTCATGATTCCGAAGGTGCATTCCACAACTCTACGTGCCCGGGACAGACGAAAATTAAAAAATTCTTTTCCTGGTATCCAGTTCCCTGGATATGGGCGCAGCAGGTTTGGGAGCAAAGGGAATGCCTCATCCGATATCATCACAAATGGAACTGGATCTGTGGAGCCAGGCAAAGGTTCGGCTTCTGGGAGCGTATCGCCCGCTCGGAGAATTTGCAGACCAATCTGTGATGTTTGCAACACCCGAGAATCCCCAGTACTGCCATAGGCACCAACGTCGATGGCAACAAATTTGCAGTTTGCATCAGCCACCGCCATCAGGACCACAGAAATTTTTTTTTTATAATTATAATATCTGGATCCTGAGTGCGGTGGCTGTTGCACCCTGACATGTTTGCCATCGACTGCACCTAGACAGTGTGGGAAATTGGCAACAGTCTGAAAGCCTGCTGCAACCTGCCGCCAAGTCTCCTCGGTTGGGCTCGGCATCACCCTGGGCTGCAATTTCTGCCAGATGACGACGCATGTACACCTCACAACTCAAGAGATGGTTGTGACACCAACTCGGAATTGGAAGTGCAGGGATGCATAGCTCTCGCCTGTGGCTAAAAAACTGCAGGTGATGAAAGCAATGGGAGTAATAACAGTCCAGCAGACATGAAATGACAAAAAAATGGAAATAAATGATTTAACATAACTCACATTAATCTGTACTCACTAAGCCAAACATGTTGTGATTAATATTCTACTGAATTATCATAAAGTAGTTACACTAAACTATTGAAGATTCACATAACACATCAAAAGCATGAAAACTCTAAGCAGAATTTCAAAGACTATAGTGTGATGTTTTTGCCCATTGTAAACGTGTTAATTGAGGAAATTATAGGATTTTTTCAAATTTTGGTACTCCCTGACTAAGGGCCCTATTATACCACCAGTCAATATAATGTGTTTCTATTGACCTAACATAGATTTGGTGTTTGAAGCTGAGTGCATATTAATAATTTTAACTTTTTCATTTAATTCATTTTAGCCCTTTTCTGGCGTTAGTTTTAAAATCAGCTACATGTAACCATATCTAGGTGCCAATTCTTATGGATTTTCTGTGTATTAGAGGAGACTATGGGCTGTCTGTCGCCCAATAGGTAGTGTTTATTATTGGAGAAAATGTAAATATGCTGATTGCCTACATTCAATATCTAAACCTGTCTTTGGACTCCTTCAACCAATAGCTGTCGGAAAGGTTGAAGGCTATTTGGCTACGTTGGGAAGTGTTAGTATAGAAGGGTGTATTAAGCTTTGAAAGATATTTAAATATTTAGTGATGAACTTTACTAAGTAAAAGTGAAAATTATCATTGAACATTATATTGTCCACATATGTTTTTTTGTATGTTCTTCCATATGGAATGTGAATTGTTGGTGTAAGTAGATGGTTTATGAGTGTCACACTCAAGAAATACAAGTGGTGAAGGAAAAACTCCTGTGTACCACCATGCTCACGTGTTAAACGTGTGTGCTTCACCACGCAGTTGGAGAGTATCACAAATATGAATTAATATGTACCCAACACTCAACAACTACACACGTGAATGGCTGATTAATATTGTCACGCTAAATGTGTTTTACCAACGTAAACTGACCGCAAGGTGATGAGTAGCCTTTCCTCTGCACTTATAGCTTTCCTCATTTGAGTGTCCTGAAAGGTCAGATCCACAGCGATAATTTGTAACAGATTATTGTGCCACACTTAGGCGGCAGAAGGCTTGAAATTTATCTTCGTACCTAAAGATCATTTAATTGTGAAACAGATATTAAATACCTTAACACATTGGACACAATGGACTTGTAACAATAATATGTGAAACGTTGAAAGGTGGTGATTTCATTGTGTCTGCTTAGGCTGGTGGCCTTAACTCAGAACAACCAACATCAGCAATAGCTGCCCATGTGTCAGCTTAAAAACTCATCTGGGCTGCAACATGTTTGTCAGGCAGTGTTGTTTTATTCGGGTAGTTTTTTTGGGTTGAAAGTATGGGCAGTCAATAACTTTTTGTGCCCAATCTCGCCATAGAATTGTTGGGCTGATAGTGTTTTTAACACTTGAGCCACCTACAATGCATCACAGCTAACATAGTAGTTTTCTAACGTGGCCATGAGGCTTGCAAGAATGTCGCGTTAAATAGACGTTTGGTAAAGTAACCAATTAACATCCATTGTGAATTATTTTCAGCATGTTGACCTTTGGAAATTATATTAGGTTTTTGATAAAAGACAGTTATGCAGCCAACCATGATGTGACACACATTTTTTAAAGTAGAATTTTTACAAATGGAACATCATAAATTGTGTGATATTTGTGTGCGCAGCATAGTATGTAATGTTCCAAGCACACTTGCATTATGGCTGCTCTTTATCTTGCTGTGTAGTCGCAGACAGCCTGGCTTACTAATCTGCACCATCTTACTCTATGGGAGACACATTTTTTATGTGAAAACACATCCTTTGGCTATTTGTTCTGTTGGGCACCCTGGTAAGCACCTTGATGTTGGGCACCTTGTTGGGCACCCTGGTAAGCACCTTGATGTTGGGCACCTTGTTGGGCACCCTGGTAAGCACCTTGATGTTGGGCACCTTGTTGGGCACCCTGGTAAGCACCTTGATGTTGGGCACCTTGTTGGGCACCCTGGTAAGCACCTTGATGTTGGGCACCTTGTTGGGCACCCTGGTAAGCACCTTGATGTTGGGCACCTTGTTGGGCACCCTGGTAAGCACCTTGATGTTGGGCACCTTGTTGGGCACCCTGGTAAGCACCTTGATGTAGTACAGCCTACAGCAGTCTTCAAACCACGGTGTTCCAACCATAAAGCAGTAGTGGGACAGCCCAATTAGAGTCCTAGCGGATCTGAAGCCTTCCCCTACTGCACTAAAACGCATCGGGTCGGGTTGAAATGTACGTGTATCATTCTTGCCAGCAGTTATGTTGTGGACATTGGACAGACTAATAGCAGGATGTGAATTGCAGATGTACATGTGTATAACATTGAGTACACAGAGGTAGTATCAGCAGCAAGTCTTGTTGTGAACTCACATGTTAGCAGAAAACCCCTTTTGCATCTACTGTACAGTATAGGTACCATAGGTAAACATAGCAAGCAACTGTTGAAGGTGATTTGCTGATGGTGAACCATTAATACACTAGTGTATAGGAGTGGGGGGGGGCATCAAAATCCATTAATAGTCTGGCTGAGAATAATGCATCTTAGACTGGTATTTTTGTAGCAAATGGGGACATCATAATACCTGATAATGTGTGGCAAATGGCTAGCTTGTGGATTTTTGTTGGTGCCTATTTCAGGGCCCACTAATGGTTTTGGTAGCCCTTAAAAGTCTTAGTGACCAATGTCCTTGTAACCTTATTATTAAACTATGCTCATTACCCATCCACTATCCATTAATCCTGCTTTTTAACTTCTTTTCCTGGCTGTGCGCTGTAATGTCTGAGCTACCTGTTTGTTGACAGCCGCTCAGCCAATCACAGGCCACAAACACCACGTCAGCTCCGTGGCCTGTCCGGTGACAGCTGGGTGAGAAAGTACAGAGCGTGGGACCAGGAGGAGAGTTAACAATCAGTGCTTTATCGTGGTCGTCTCCTCACAGTATTTTCTATTAAACGGGTTGATATGTGGCCTATTGGTGAAAAAGAAGCCCCTCATTTTTCTGTGTAATCGTCCCCATATATCCAACATTAGACATTCCTGTTCTCAATGTATATCAAATGGACAGTGTTTGGTTTTTACCTAATCTTTGATAGTATGCCGATGTAGTAATAGATTTTAGAAAAAATGTAAGTAATTTTAATTTAAGGGGTTTATTCAGCATTACAAAACAGGTACACTTTTACCCTAGTGTTGTCTCAAGAATAAGTGGGTTTTTGAAAATCTGTGTGTTTGAAGAAAATGGTGGTTATTAGGAAACCAATATTGTGCTGGAGACAACAGCAGAGCGAAAAGTGGCCAATTTTTTGCCCACACATAAGAACCCCGTTTAACAACTTAATGACTACAACAAGGTTAAAGTTTGAAAGTGTACACGTAAAACATACCTTCATAAATCATGGTATAGATTGTTAAATACTCCTGCATGGTCATGGTCCTGGAGGATGGGATGGACCCAATATTGACGACGTCGTCTGCTCCTCTAATGATAGGGAAAAAATACTACCACTATTATAACTGGCTAACCACACAGTCTGCATAATATTGTTATTGTGAAAAAACTAATTTCATTACCTCCACAAGTGCATTGTTGGCAACAATGCATTTTTATGCAAAGTTTTTGTGCAATTTTTTCATAAAATAATAGCTTTCATTGTGGGTTGTCTTGTTGGGTGTGCAGTAGTTAGGTGCTTGATTTTTCTCCCATTTAGTGGTGACGGGTCTTGGTAGGTGATGGATTTGAGGGGTTTAATGGGTGTGTTAAAAATTTTTGTACTAGTAAGCAAATTCAAAATTTAACAAACTTGAAAATGTATGTAATGATTGTGATTTGACCCATTCCCTGGCAAAGCAGAAGATAAAGAGGCTGGCCGGTGACACCATGCCAGACAACTGCTGCAATTATGGCCCTATTACACCCATTGTCTAGATGAGCAAACAACCGCTTTCAGCGCTCATTTGCTCCTCTTTCCCCGCTTGGTGCCGCCTCTATTCAACGCGGCTGCAGTGAGTGGGTGAGTGCAGGAGGGGCGGGGGGGGGGGGAGTTGGGGGGTGGAGGCTGGCCGCCACAACACTACCCCTATGGTTGACATTAACAGACACTGAGAGACCAAAATTGTGAAGTGTGCAGTACGGGTAATATAATAGTCCCAATTTATGCCTGTGGTTATGCTTGATTGGGCCACATTAGAAAAATTACAGTTGCCCAGACTCAGATTACATTGTGGGTATATAGGCCGCAACTGTGGGTGACAGTAGTAGTTGGTGCAGAGTATGTGTCAGATTATGGGGAGAAGCCAGTGTTAGGCATAATTGGTTGTGTATTGTTTAGACCATGTGGTAAGTATGGGTAGACGTGGCGTTGGTGGAGCTCATGTATTGTGGATGGTGATTCCCGGGAGTATGGGGAGACGTGGCCTATTTTAAACATTGTTTAACTAGGACCGGCAAAGGGTTGACTGCAGCAGACAGGAGGTGGCAGAAGCATATTAAATTTAGAATTGGTGCTAACCAGGCCAAACTGCAGTACACATGAAGTTGGGCACACTGGGTGTAGCGTAAACAGCTTTTGGATTTTGGATACGTAAGTTGTCATAGTCAGTCTAGGGTCTTTAATGAGAAATCATCAGCATTACCGTGTCATGTAAGCCCTCCAAATACCAGAATCCTCATATAGCGAGAAAAGTCAACAGGAACTATGCTGAGCCATAATGAGTTGATTATTTCAAATTAGGCCGAACTGTGTACATTAGTGTAAGTGTCTGGAAGCTTCTCTACAAGACACTAGTCTGTTTAGTCCATTTCCAGAATACTCCTTGTTAACTCTAGTATCTCTACTGGGTATTTTGAGTTAAGTAGTTGGAGCTACTTATTGATGGATGTGCTTTTTGAGCTATTGTTACCTTTCATATGCGGTTGGTCAAAAGGTGTTGACTCTGACTTAAAACAGACTAGTTTATTAAATTTACAAATGAGTCCTGCTGTATTTATCTTTTGACCTCATACATTTATTGCATTCCAATAGGTCAGTGGTACTATTTGATGGTACTGGTTAAGGAGTACTTCTCAGTAAGTGTTTGCGTCAGGAGTGAAATGTTTTGGGGGGGGGGGGGGGGGGATGTCTGCTGTTCTCTTCAGGCATGATAGTAGTTTTAGATCAGTGGGATACAGAGTTATTTTGTGTAATCGAAAGGTTGTTGAAGAGAGAGGAGTTGGGGTGCAGACACTGATGTAATAATTGTTTGGTTTGCTATTTGGTCGAATATTTAGGGTTTTTGTGTTGATTGATATGGCTGCAGCAGGGTGTGTGTGTGTGTGTGTGTGTACTATGGCTGCTGCAGGCTGTGTGTATGAGTGTGTGTGTACTATGGTCGCAGTAGCCTGTGTGTATGAGTGTGTGTGTACTATGGTCGCAGTAGTCTGTGTGTATGAGTGTGTGTGTACTATGGTCGCAGTAGCCTGTGTGTATGAGTGTGTGTGTACTATGGTCGCAGTAGCCTGTGTGTATGAGTGTGTGTGTACTATGGTCGCAGTAGCCTGTGTATGAGTGTGTGTGTGTACTATGGTCGCAGTAGCCTGTGTGTATGAGTGTGTGTGTACTATGGTCGCAGTAGCCTGTGTGTATGAGTACTATGGTCGCAGTAGCCTGTGTGTATGAGTGTGTGTGTACTATGGTCGCAGTAGCCTGTGTGTATGAGTGTGTGTGTACTATTGCTGCTGCAGGCTGTGTGTATGAGTGTGTGTGTACTATGGTCGCAGTAGCCTGTGTGTATGAGTGTGTGTGTACTATTGCTGCTGCAGGCTGTGTGTATGAGTGTGTGTGTACTATTGCTGCTGCAGGCTGTGTGTATGAGTGTGTGTGTACTATGGTCGCAGTAGCCTGTGTGTATGAGTGTGTGTGTACTATTGCTGCTGCAGGCTGTGTGTATGAGTGTGTGTGTACTATGGTCGCAGTAGCCTGTGTATGAGTGTGTGTGTGTACTATGGTCGCAGTAGCCTGTGTGTATGAGTGTGTGTGTACTATGGTCGCAGTAGCCTGTGTGTATGAGTACTATGGTCGCAGTAGCCTGTGTGTATGAGTGTGTGTGTACTATGGTCGCAGTAGCCTGTGTGTGACTATTTTATTTCTTTGGTATATGGCTTAAGAAAGCTGTGTGTGTGTGAGTGGTACGGCTGCAGCAGGCTGTGTGTGTGTGAGCGGTACGGCTGCAGCAGGCTGTGTGTGTGTGAGCGGTACGGCTGCAGCAGGCTGTGTGTGTGTGAGCGGTACGGCTGCAGCAGGCTGTGTGTGTGTGAGTGGTACGGCTGCAGCAGGCTGTGTGTGTGTGAGTGGTACGGCTGCAGCAGGCTGTGTGTGTGTGAGTGGTACGGCTGCAGCAGGCTGTGAGTGTGTGTGTGTACTATTGCTGCAGCAGGCTGTGTGTGTGTGAGCGGTACGGCTGCAGCAGGCTGTGTGTGTGTGAGCGGTACGGCTGCAGCAGGCTGTGTGTGTGTGAGTGGTACGGCTGCAGCAGGCTGTGTGTGTGTGAGTGGTACGGCTGCAGCAGGCTGTGTGTGTGTGAGCGGTACGGCTGCAGCAGGCTGTGTGTGTGTGAGTGGTACGGCTGCAGCAGGCTGTGTGTGTGTGTGAGTGGTACGGCTGCAGCAGGCTGTGTGTGTGTGAGCGGTACGGCTGCAGCAGGCTGTGTGTGTATGTGCCCCCACAGTGAATTTAGACAGGGACAACCTTTGGTTTATGTTTAGAATTCTACCCTAGTTTGAAAACTTAAGAATTTCTTATATCTTGTCCAATGATTGTTTGGATTTTCGACCTACACTCCCCCATAGAACTGTTGGTGGAAGCTGAAAGAATAGATGCTGTTATGTGGAACATTAGGGTAGCGTCTGGAGTTCAGGGTTGTTACCCCAGGAAGTAAACTGCCAGCCTAATCGCCCACTACAGTATGCACATATGGCAGGAACTTTGTGGCAGCCAACTGCACTACCTACCACAGCGGCTGTCACACCACCACCCCTAAATCCTACCTCCTCACACCCCCAAAACCAGCACTTCAGTGACAAACCAATTCTGATCCCTGGGACCGTCAAGGGCAGTTGACCTCACTGGCAACAGTAACAACCCCCTGGACCTTAGCCCCATCCCCCCATATTGTCCTAAAAAATGGTATGCTCAGGGAGCATCACTGTGCTAAAGAGGTATAGAACCCAAACTGAAACCCAAATAGGTTGCATAGTGTTTAGAAAACTACTACTCCAATCATGTCTCAATTTCAGTCCATGTTGATAGTAGTATTATTGGAAGATGTGCCCATACCGGTTGCATAACTATTAATGACATCAGGTCTCACGCGTAGTACATTATTAGAGTTGTAGTACTTCAACCTGAGCCCCTTATTGGTCCTGAACTCCAACTTCCATTATGTATTAGTGACAGTCCAGGTGTAGAGATGCATTTCTGCTAAATGAGACTAATTAGGTTAACTAACTACTACTTAAATCATGTTTAACTTTCAAACCAAAATGGAAGTCGTTGAAGTTACACAAGGGGCCATTGATGTTGCACAACCTCTACTTACATCATAACTCAGTGACAGTCCATGATTTGAGTTTTAGTGTAGCAACATGTGAGCATTTTAGTTGCACAAATTATAGTAACAGCATGTTCAAATATCAGTCAATGATGGGAGTTGTAGTTTTGCACAATGTGCCCATTTGCATTACAAAGCTACAACTCTTTGACATTAGCCCTCCATATTACCCCCATAAAACAATTGGAGATGTATTACTATGGTGTAAATTGTACACCGTATAAATATACCTCCCATCGTAGTTTGGGTGGTAATGTGCCGGACTACATACCTAAAATGTTCCAGATTAGACGATGTTACATAGCACGAGGGGGAAACATTGGCAAGGTATACCGGGGGGCCCAGTGTCTGGGTACACGAGGGGTAGGTAGTGGCAGGGTACACAAAGGGGAAGCCTGTGGCAGGGTACACAAAAAGGAGCTCCTGTCTGACTTCACAATGTTCACACAGTGGCTGAGTACACGAAGGGTGAACTGGGAAGTTGTGATCTATTGATGTTGAATAGCCAATATTTTTTTAAATGTTACAATGTACGATAGACAAACCAGTAGACGAGGTGTCCTTAACTGGCGAAATGTGGATCCACGTGGGAAAAAGGTGGGCAGCTGTCAGGACCCCGGCACCGACGCTGCTCCCTGCGTAGTAAGTATATATGAGCGCTCGTAAGCAGCAATCATAGATACCGAGCAACAGCGGCAGCAGCACGGACAAAATGGAAGCCATCGGCTCCCTCCCTGTCAGTCACACTTGTGAGGGCAGCGGTCACTATAGGCCGCACTACCCCTCTAGTGTTGGCGCCAAGTAACATTCCAGCTCCAGCGGGGATATTGGCCTCTATTGGCCCAGGACTTAGGTGAGTATATGTTATTTAATTTTTATGCTCAATTGGAGGTTGGAGAGCACAGGGGGACTATATACTGGGGCAGAGGGCACAGGGGGGCTAGATACAGGGGAGAGAGCACAGAGGGGGAGCAAGCACAGGTGGGGCTATATACAGGGGCAGAAAACACAGGGGGGCTATATACAGGGGTGAGAACACAGGTGGGGCTATATCCAGGGAGAGAGAGAACAGGGGGGCTATATACAGGGGGAGAGAGCACAGAGGGGCTATATACAGGGGGAGAGAGCACAGGGGGGCTATATACAGGGGGAGAGAGCACAGATGGGGCTATATCCAGGGAGAGAGAGAACAGGGGGGCTATATACAGGGGGAGAGAGCACAGAGGGGCTATATACAGGGGGAGAGAGCACAGGGGGCCAAATACAGGGGGAGAGAGCACAGAGGGGCTATATACAGGGGGAGAGAGCACAGGGGGCCAAATACAGGGGGATAGAGCACAGGGGGGCTACATACTGGGAGAGAGCACAGGGGGACTATATACAGGAGGAGAGCACATGGGGGCCTATATACTACTAGGGAAGAGTGCACAGGGGGGCTATATACTACTGGGGGAGAGTGTACAGGGGGGGCTATATAATACAGGGGGAGAGCACACAGGGGGGCTATATACTACTGGGGGAGAGTGTACAGGGGGGGCTATATAATACAGGGGGAGAGCACACAGGGGGGCTATATACTACTAGGGAAGAGTGCACAGGGGGGCTATATACTACTGGGGGAGAGTGTACAGGGGGGGCTATATAATACAGGGGGAGAGTACACAAGGGGGGCTATATACTACTGGGGGAGAGTGTACAGGGGGGCTATATAATACAGGGGGAGAGCACACAGGGGGGCTATATACTACAGGGGGAGCTATACACTACTAAAGCAGTCACCCCCTGTGTAACTAAGTAGAATGGGCCAGTGAGGGAGAGAGAAGTTTTCCTGCTTATAAGCAAGAATTCTGCATGTAAATAGTTCAACAACATTTGTGAAAAGTAACAAAACACGTTTCCTACTTATGTTCAGATGGGACCTTCACCGGTGAAAAGACACCGGACGTCCACTAAGAGTTGGTGAGTACCCTGTCACTAGACTTGTGGAAATGATTTGCAGAAAGATTTCTTGAGTGTAAATAAAAAAATAATAGCAGGAACTTGTGATACTTTTCTCACAGCCTTTGAGTCCTCCCGATAACGATTTTACACAAACATGTGAATGGGGCCTCACCAAAATATTCAACAGCCGACAGGAATACACCGGCAGCTTTATCTTGTGTCCTTTTCCGTTGCACAGGACATGGGGACTAGAGACTGGCTGCTTCCACTCCACATACTGTGTCATTGGCTGAAGATACCGTAGTCCTTTACTCACTCTGTGGTTGCACGAGTATCAATAATAATGGTGAGAACCAGTCTGTTCTTTTTTGTTGCTAGCACACAAGTGTGTGTAGCTTTATCTCCTCCACCATTATCCCCTCATGTGGCCCCTCAGTATACCAGGCGTCTCTCTGCACTGTCTAATACTGGTAGTATACAGAGGAGACAACATGAGGGGAGATGCTGAATGAGGTAGAGATAATTACCTTGGTGTGAGAGTCTGTGACACCTTTGAACATGTGTTTTCCAGTATTTGAGGCTCACACATGAGTGTGAATAGTCTCCCTCATGTGGCCCCTCATGTGGCCCCTCTGCATACCCACAGCCTAATAAAGAATTGTAGAAAAAACACCTTCACTATAAGCCTCATAAACCCCCACCCAATTACATCTAAACCTATGGTTAATAAGATTACCTCTTGCTCACGTCTATGCAGGCTTAATGCCAGTTGCAAAAGCATTTTTAAATACGGTCGCCTAAGGCGAACTGGTCGATTGACATATTTGAGGTAAATTTGCACTGTGCCACCACACAACACCTATCACGACTGAGTTAAGTCTAAAAAGGGTTTTTTTGTTTTTTTTTTATTACTCCTTCACACACAGCAACTACCTTTATTTACAATTACGACACATGAACAATCTGTCCGAAAAACGCAACACGCAAATACGCGATCGCGATTTTCGCGCATGAAAATCGCTTACAACCAACATGCGTTTTCCCTGCGTTTTTCCTGCGTATCGCAGCAGTACATACGCAGCAAGTGCGCCCTGTGTGTTTGCACCCTAAATATCAGTAACCGTGCTAGAAAAGACCCCAGATGATCAATACACAACCAGCAACTTTAGGGTTGTGTTCATACAATGCAGTCTCAGAACTTCACTGCATCATACAAAAGCAGAGCTAGAGATGACATGTAAGGTGCAATCAATACACCACTAGCAATCCTAGGGTTGTGTTCACACAACACAGTTTCATAACTTTACCGCCTCATTCAATAGCAGTACTGAATGAAACATTAGGTGTAATAAAAGATAGCAACTCTGGGCTTGTGTTCACACAATGCATCTTTCCACAGCAGAGATAGAGCAAGGAATCAGAGGTCAGGTGCAGTAAGCAAAAATTATTATGTTAATTTGTTTTCCCTGAGACCCATTGGCATCACAACAGAATGGGGTATATTCATTTTAATCCCCTCCCACGGAAGTATAAGTAGCCCCCCCCCCCCCCCCCTCACATAGTCAGTCTCATAACACGAAACATAATAGGGAGGGAGTCCTGTGATGCCAATGGGTCTCAGGGAAAACAAATTAACATAATAATTTTTGCTTCCCTATCGTCCCATTGGCATCACAACAGAATGGGGAACTAGCAAGTAAATTCCCCTAGGGTGGGTCGTCTCTAGAGGCAGCGTTGAGAACAGCCCTGGCGAAGGCCGTTCTTGATGAAAGATTTTCTTCAATCCTATAATGCCTGACAAAGGTAGACAATGACGACCATGAGGCAGCTCGACAGATGTCCTGTAATGGTACCGCTGCTCTTTCTGCCCAAGAAGAAGCCACTGATCTAGTGGAATGGGCCTTTATAAATTCCGGTGGAGATTTCCCTGCGGAAGAATAGCCTAACCCAATAGAATCACAAATCCATCGGGAGATGGAAGGTTTGGATGCTTTTTTCCCCTTATTTTTCCCTGAAAACAGGATTAACAAGTTTTCTTCTTTCCTAAACGAATCCACTCTGGATAGGTAATTTTTTAGAGCTCTGGCAACATCCAGCAGAGAGAGATTAACCTGACTCTGCGGTTGAGCCGTAGGGGAAAAAACTGGAAGGATAACCGGCTCATTGATATTGGCAAATGAAGGAACTTTTGGCAAGAAACCTGGTAGAAATCTAAGTGTCACTTTGTCCTCAGCGAAGATGACATATGGAGGCGTAGATCCTAGAGCTTGAAGCTCTCCTACTCGTTTAGCAGATGTTACTGCCAAAAGTAGGGTACACTTGAGTGTAAGAAATTTTAGGTCAACCTCTTCCAGAGGTTCAAAGGGAGGAAGGCAAAGACTTCTGAGGACAAAGAACAAATCCTAGGAGTCCAAATGTTTGGTGACTCTAGGCCTCAATCTCGTTATGCCTTTGACAAAATTCTTGATATCCAGAATTTGGAATAACTTATAATTCAGATGGGCAGAAATTGCCGCGATCTGAACTTTAATGGAGCCCGGCGTTAATCCCTTATCAAACCCTTCTTGAAAAAATTCTAATAATTGAGGAGTATTAGGTTTTGAAGGGTTGATTTGTTTTGAAAGGCACAAAGCCTGAAAGATCTTGCATATCCGGGAGTAAGACTTATTAGTAGATGCACTACGAGCATGAGATAAACTAGAGAGCACCCTCTCAGACAAACCTCGGGAATTCAATATGGCCCCCTCAGTCTCCACGCCGTGAGACTGAGACCCTGAAGGTCCTGGCATAGATAATGTCCCTGTGATATCAGATCTGGTATTAACGGGAGTTTCCAGAACTCCCCCCTGCTCATATTCATGAGTAGGGTAAACCATGACCTCTTGGGCCAAAATGGAGTGATTATGATCACTGAGGTCTGATCCATCCTGATCTTCATGAGGACCCTTGGTATCATAGAGATCGGTGGAAATATGTAGGCCAGCTGGAATGTCCATCGTATGGACATGGCATCTACTATCGACGGATTGTCTACCGAGTAGAGGGAACAAAAGTTATTCAGTTTGGCATTCTCTGCTGATGCCATGAGGTCTATCTCTGGAAGACCCCATCTCTGGGTTAACTGAATGAAAACTTTCCTGGAAAGAGACCATTCTCCCGGGACTGTTAACCCTCGACTCAATCGATCCGCCAAGGTGTTGTGGATGCCCCTGATGTGTAGAGCAGATAGCCTGGCTATCCTGGGCTCTGCCCATCTGAAGATACACTCTACTTCTCTGAGAAGTAGAGATGATCTGGTACCTCCTTGCTTGTTGATATATGCCACACAAGCGATGTTGTCCGTCCTGATCCGAACCGCCTTCTGTGCTAACATTGGGGAGAAGTGTAACAGAGCTAGGTAGATTGCTCTGAGCTCTTGAACATTGGATGGAAGGGAGGATTCCTGTCTGCTCCATAATCCCGAAACCATCTTCTCCTCCAGATGTGCACCCCAACCTGAGCCTGAGGCGTCTGTCGTAATTGTGGTCCACTGTGGTTCGGTTATCGAAACTCCATGCACTACTTGTCTCCACCAAGTTAGGGACTGTCTTGTCTCCGTTGACAGGACATGCAGAGCGTCTAGGTCTTCTAATCTCCGATTCCATGTAGACAGAACTTCTCTCTGGAGATATCTCATATGCCAGAGAGCCCAAGGAACTGCCTCCGCTGCAGAGGAGAACAGTCCTAGGAATCTCATTAGGGTCCGGAGTGAGACCTGTCGAGGAGGAATGAGAAACTGGGCGCCTCTCTGGATCCGAATCACTCTGGGAGGAGAAAGAAATAATTTCATCTGTCTGGAATCTATGATGAATCCTAGAAAGGACTTTGTTGTGGACGGGATCAGGTCTGATTTCTCCTGGTTGACCAGCCATCCCAACTGGAGCAATATGTCCAGGACATATTCCAGTTCAGCACTCAGAAGAGTCTGAGTCTGAGCCATAATCAACCAGTCGTCGAGATAAGGTATAATCTTTATTCCTTGTAACCTGAAAATGACCATGACCGCTGCCACCACCTTTGTGAAGATGAAGGGAGCTGAGGTTATTCCAAATGGAAGTACCTTGAATTGTAGATGTCTTATTCTCCCTTGGAGATGAATAGCTATCCTCAGGAATTTCCTGTGGGCAAGTGAGATAGGTATGTGGAGGTAGGCATCCTGGTGATCTATTGACACCATAAAATCCCCCTCCTGGAGGAGGGTCTTTATGGTCTTTATATTCTCCATGCGGAACTTTTTCTTTTCCATGAACCGATTTAGATACCTTAGATCTATAATAAGCCTCCACTTTCCGGATGGCTTCGGCACGAGAAACACTGGAGAATATATTCCTAGACCGATGTCCGACTGAGGGACGTCTTCTAAGGCCTCGACCGCGAGGAGGTGGAGAATCTCTTCTTCCAGCACAGCATGTTTTATCGGACCTAGATAACGGGAAGTAAGAAACCTTGGGGGGGGGGGGGGGGGAGGAGAGTTGATAAAGGAAGCACATAACCCTGTCTGATAATGCTTATGATCCAATGATCCTTTATTAATGCTTCCACGCGGGAAGAAAATGAACTAGACGCCCCCCCACAGGTATACTTCTGGCGTCAGAAGTCCGGTTTCTTTGCGGACTCCTTCTTCTGTTGGTTCCTCCACCTCTCTTATTGTAATATCTACCCTTTCCTTCGGATTGGTAACGACTTTTTCCTCTCTGAGGGGATCGGGTTCTACGAATTTTTGTATGATCCGCTAGAAGAGGTTAATGGTAGGGATTTACCCTTTTTATCGGACATTTCCTCCATGATCTTATCCAATTCAGGGCCAAATAATCTGCCCGGTTGGTATTCTAAATTACATAGTTGGAATTTTGAATTGGAGTCACCGGCCCAAGGTTTTAACCAAAGGGCTCTACGTCCAGCTGTAGAAAGGGCCATAGATTTAGCGGCTAGTCTGGTTCCTTGCGAGGCGGCATCGCATAAAAAATCTATGGCCATATTAACCTTTTTGAATGAACGAAGGACCTTGTCCCTGTTCACCCCACCTTCTAGATCCTCTTGGACTTTAGCCAACCACCTCTGGAGGTTCCTGGAGACCTCGAAGGAAGAAATAGACACAGCTCCTTGAGCTGTAGCAGCATTGTAGGATCTTTTGAATGCCACCTCTACCCTTCTGTCCATGGGATCTTTTAGGTTGGAGCCATCCTCAGCAGGTAGAACCGTATTTTTGGATAACTTAGCTATTGCTGTGTCCACTTTGGGAGGCTCATTCCAATCCTTACAATGTTCCTCCTTGAGGACATACAAGGTTTTAAACTTTTTACTTAAAACCGGAGCTTTTTCCGGTTTCTTCCACTCATTTTGCATCATGGACAAAGATGCCTTTCCAACCGAAAAAGCCCTAGGCTTTCTGGTATGAGAACCCCCGTCCTCTCGTTCCTCCGGATGAATCTCCGCCTGGACAGCTCTACGTAACTTGTATATACTGTCCATAGGAAAATATCCTTTGAAGGTCTCATTGTCATCCTCAGAGGGAGAAGAAGATTCTGACGATGATGATGATCTATCTTCATCAATCACCTTTACAATAGACCCCTAAGGCAGAAAACACAGACTTAACCGGAGGAGGAGAAGGAGAAACCCCAGCCCTTATTAGACTGTACTTACAGGCTGGGATACCGAAGGAGATATACTACGTTTAGATCTCTTTTTATGGCAAGAATGGCGACATTCCCTGTTATTCAATGATTTTTCAACATAATCTTTGACCCATACAACAACGTCTTGTACATCGGGTTCATCATTAGGCTTAGGTCGACAGGAAGTACAACGGACTGAAAATACATATTTAACCACGTAACTATTACGTAATATATACACATGAGGAACCTGAAGGTTGATAGAAGAAAGTCTCCGTACGGTACTCATAGCCATCCAGTAAGGGTGTCTCACAATCAGCGCAACTGAAGTGCCTGCGTTTGGAACCTCTTTTCCCAGAGGGACTGGTTTCCATGGCTGACATCTGAAATAAAGATGCACTTTTACAATCTCCATAACTAGTGGTAATCTGCAGGCAAAGCAATACAGGCCTAGCCTGTAATATCATTTTTAACCACTAGATGGCAGACTAGTACTAGGAGACTATCTCCACTTACTTTAATAAATAGAAGTCTGAGTCGAGAATCAGGCAACACAGATGATGCAGCAGAGGATCACAGCAGAGGGAAGTCTCACGAGGAGCACCAAGAGAGACTGTTAACCCGGCTTGCATAGCTCCCCGCCGGAATATGAAGCGAGGAGCTTACCGGCGGCCGCTAGTGACGTCACCAACGGCGCTGGCGTCATGACGGAGCGACGCCGGCGTCTGACGTCATGACGCCGCCTGGCCTCCAGGAGGAGGATCTTCATGGAACGCAAGGCCTAAGCCCTGCGGTCCACGAGCGGCGTACAAACAACGGTGCCGCCAGAACACAGACACAGCCTGTGTCCGCAGGTACCACAAATAGAAGGAAAAATAGAAAGTTAAGCAGGAGGGGCTAGGTCTCTTGGGGCTTAAAACAGGCAAAGTAAAAAAAAGACTGACTATGTGAGGGGGGGGGGGGCTACTTATACTTCCGTGGGAGGGGATTAAAATGATTGATTAATTATTTCATTAAAAGATTCCTTCGTCCCAGGGGCTCGCAGGGGCGAATATACCCCATTCTGTTGTGATGCCAATGGGACGATAGGGAAATAGCAACTCTAGGTTTGTGTTCACACAATGCATCTTTCCACAGCAGAACTGGAGCAAGGAATCAATATTCACCTGGCAACTCTGGGCTTGTGTTCACACACTGCATTCTCACAGCTTCACTGCATCCTTCAATCGCAGAACTAGAGCCAGGAATCACACTCAGGTGTAATAAATCACGCATCAGGTGTCACCAATACACACCTAGCAAATCTATGGTTGTGTACACACAATGCAGTTTCATAGCTTCAAAGCAACAAGAAAAAGCAGTGCCAGTGTAATGCTACGTTTACACGAAACGATAATTGGCCCGATCGTACGATTAACGATGTCGGAGTAACGTTTTTTTTTCATAACAATCAGCGTTTATACGGTACGATATATCGTATGGAAAATTCATTTTGCGATCGTTTTGCGATCGCTTAAGCCTATCTCACACATTGGTCAAATCGGCGAACAACTGTTCACACGGAACGATCTGCGAATTTTTTACGAACGACGATTTGATAACATGTTGAAAGATCAAAATGAACGATTTCTCGTTCGTCATTTGATCATTCACTGCGTTTACACGTACGATTATCGTTCGAATTCGATCGTTATCGCGCAAATTTGCACGATAATCGTTACGTGTAAACGCACCTTAAGAAAGATACCAGGTGCAATCAATACACAACCAGCAAACAGCTCAGTGACCGCACAACTAACAGCTCTTATCTAAGGCAGCATTCACATATAGCAGATCCATAGCTGTCACTGTATTATTACATAGCAGGACCCAGACCACATGATCACATAGCGGAACTGTCTCACAGAGCTCGCACAGGCAAAAAAAATCAATAAATAAATTATAAACTATTATAAATTTAATGAAGTTTCTATCCATTAGCCTGCACACAGGCCTCCTGCCATACAGGTCAGGCTTCCAGGCAGAGAGCCTGCACAGGCACCATACAGCTCCTCACAAAAACGGCCGTATGACTATGACTTACCTCTCTGAAGAGTGAGGACAGACACCAGGCGAGCGGCGTCCTGTCTGAGCAGCGCCATGGTTAGCAGCCACATGCAGCCCGGCAGCGGATGGCGCCATAATACTTACTGACCAGAGAATAGAAGCTGAGCGATCACTGAGATGGCGGCTGCTTCCATAAGGAAAATACAATCTTTGCTCTGTACACAACAGAGCAGGATAGAAAACAAAATACATATACAAAAAAACTCTCCCTCTCCACACAACCATGTGGAAAAGAAGAATTATTGGAAGGAGAGAAGAGAAACACACATAGGCCTGAGCCTGCTCTCCTCCTACCACCTGTCCCACAGGACACACATAGGCCTGAGCCTGCTCTCCTCCTACCACCTGTCCCACAGGACACACATAGGCCTGAGCCTGCTCTCCTCCTACCACCTGTCCCACAGGACACACATAGGCCTGAGCCTGCTCTCCTCCTACCACCTGTCCTACAGCACACACATAGGCCTGAGCCTGCTCCTATCCTACCACCTGTCCTACAGGACACACATAGGCCTGAGCCTGCTCTCCTCCTACCACCTGTCCCACAGGACACACATAGGCCTGAGCCTGCTCTCCTCCTACCCCCTGTCCTACAGGACACATATAGGCCTGAGCCTGCTCTCCTCCTACCACCTGTCCTACAGGACAGATATAGTCCTGAGCCTGCTCTCCTCCTACCACCTGTCCTACAGGACACACATAGGCCTGAGCCTGCTCTCCTCCTACCACCTGTCCTACAGGACACACATAGTCCTGAGCCTGCTCTCCTCCTACCACCTGTCCTACAGAAGGACACACATAGGCCTGAGCCTGCTCTCCTCCTACCACCTGTCCTACAGGACACACATAGGCCCGAGCCTGCTCTTCTCCTACCTCCTGTCCCACAGGACACACATAGGCCTGAGCCTGCTCTCCTCCAACCACCTGTCCCACAGGACACACATAGGCCTGAGCCTGCTCTCCTACCACCTGTCCTGCAGGACACACATAGGCCCGAGCCTGCTCTCCTCCTACCACCTGTCCCACAGGACACACATAGGCCTGAGCCTGCTCTCCTCCTACCACCTGTCCCACAGGACACACATAGGCCTGAGCCTGCTCTCCTCCTACCACCTGTCCCACAGGACACACATAGGCCTGAGCCTGCTCTTCTCCTACCACCTGTCCTACAGGACACACATAGGCCCGAGCCTGCTCTCCTCCTACCACCTGTCCTACAGGACACACATAGGCCTGAGCCTGCTCTCCTCATACCACCTGTCCTACAGGACACACATAGGCCTGAGCCTACTCTCCTACCACCTGTCCTACAGGACACACATAGGCCTGAGCCTGCTCTCCTCCTACCACCTGTCCCACAGGACACACATAGGCCTGAGCCTGCTCTCCTCCTACCACCTGTCCCACAGGACACACATAGGCCTGAGCCTGCTCTCCTCCTACCACCTGTCCCACAGGACACACATAGGCCTGAGCCTGCTCTCCTCATACCACCTGTCCTACAGGACACACATAGGCCTGAGCCTACTCTCCTACCACCTGTCCTACAGGACACACATAGGCCTGAGCCTGCTCTCCTCCTACCACCAGTCCCACAGGACACACATAGGCCTGAGCCTGCTCTCCTCCTACCACCTGTCCCACAGGACACACATAGGCCTGAGCCTGCTCTCCTCCTACCACCTGTCCCACAGGACACACATAGGCCTGAGCCTGCTCTCCTCCTACCACCGTTCCCACAGAAGGACACACATAGGCCTGAGCCTGCTCTCCTCCTACCACCTGTCCTACAGAAGGACACACATAGGCCTGATCCTGCTCTCCTCCTACCACCTGTCCTACAGGACACACATAGGCCTGAGCCTGCTCTTCTCCTACCTCCTGTCCCACAGGACACACATAGGCCTGAGCCTGCTCTCCTCCAACCACCTGTCCCACAGGACACACATAGGCCTGAGCCTGCTCTCCTCCTACCACCTGTCCTACAGAAGGACACACATAGGCCTGAGCCTGCTCTCCTCCTACCACCTGTCCTACAGGACACACATAGGCCTGAGCCTGCTCTCCTCCTTCCACCTGTCCTACAGGACACACATAGGCCTGAGCCTGCTCTCCTCCTACCACCTGTCCTACAGGACACACATAGGCCTGAGCCTGCTCTCCTCCTACCACCTGTCCTACAGGACACACATAGGCCTGAGCCTGCTCTCCTCCTACCACCTGTCCTACAGGACACACATAGGTCTGAGCCTGCTCTCCTCCTACCACCTGTCCCACAAAAGGACACACATAGGCCTGAGCCTGCTCTCCTCCTACCCCCTGTCCTACAGGACACACATAGGCCTGAGCCTGCTCTCCTCCTACCACCTGTCCTACAGAAGGACACACATAGGCCTGAGCCTGCTCTCCTCCTACCACCTGTCCTACAGAAAGACACACATAGGCCTGAGCCTGCTCTCCTCCTACCACCTGTCCTACAGGACACACATAGGCCTGAGCCTGCTCTCCTCCTACCACCTGTCCTACAGAAGGACACACAAAGGCCTGAGCCTGCTCTCCTCCTACCACCTGTCCTACAGGACACACATAGGCCTGAGCCTGCTCTCCTCCTACCACCTCTCCTACAGAAGGACACACATAGGCCTGAGCCTGCTCTCCTCCTACCACCTGTCCTACAGAAGGACACACATAGGCCTGAGCCTGCTCTCCTCCTACCACCTGTCCTACAGGACACACATAGGCCTGAGCCTGCTCTCCTCGTACCACCTGTCCTACAGGACACACATAGGCCTGAGCCTGCTCTCCTCCTACCACCTGTCCTACAGGACACACATAGGCCTAAGTCTGCTCTCCTCCTACCACCTGTCCCACAGAAGTGCGATGCTCTGGCCCCTAGGGGCCACTCCGCAGTATAGATGGTGCTAACAGGCAGGAACCGGGGCAGCTGTAGGATAATGTGGTCACGGTGTAGGCACGAGGGTGATACAGCTGGAAACCGGGCTCCAGACCATGCGGGAATACTGGGCATGCGATTCTTCGTTGTCCTTAGTCAGGGCACCAATTATCACACCAATGCCAAGGTTCAGAAACAACGGTAGTTGTATATTTATTGTAACGGTGGTAACTAGTAGCAACAGTCTCTCCGGATGCAACCGGGAATAAGGCAATCTTGAATAAAGCAGAGTAATGGGTAATGCTGCAATAGGCTGTGAGAGTAGCGTGCTGAATGATGGGAGTAGTAGTGAAACTGAAGTTGAGATGCTGGGTGGAATGAGACTTGAATGAGATACTTGCTGTTGATGATTTGAGAAGATGATGATGAGAGGAACTGAAGAATGACTGAAGAATCGACACCCAGATGAGAATCTTGAGACTTGAGACAGGAACACAGCCAATGGACTGGAGCAGCAGAGCACACGCAGGCCTCTCTCTTAGCAGGGAGAGAGGACAGACACAGAACTTGTCTCCTGAAGGAGGAGAACAAGACTGAGGTAGAACAGGAAGTCACATGGTAACCCCAGCCAAAAGCTCGATGACCATTGGTGTTACCATGGAAGCAGGGCACAGTCACGTGGCATCCAGCCATTGCATCATCACACCATTAGGCATATACAGAGAAATATACATGAGAAGTACCATACTTGAACACTAGGAGGCGACATAATACCATTAGGCACTGATACCTGAATATACATGCAATAAATGAATGAAATAGCAGACCTGAATACTGCAGGGGTGACACAATACACGCAGTTTGCAGTGGACCATAGCTTTCCAGAACAGAACTGGTTGTAATAAAAGTATGAGCATGAGAAGGGCTGTTCTGGGACACTGCATACCTCCCTACTAGAAATGAGCCGACCTCGGCGAACCACATGTTGAGGTAGATGTGGCCGAATGAACATAGAGCACCGGGACAACAAGACAAGAGGAAGGAATGTTAGTGTGAGTGAGTATGTAGATGTGTGTTTCCCACGCTTAAGGCACAGGTGACAAGAGATATGAAGAGAAAGAAAACCCTAGTGGCAGGACTTCACCTAGGGGTGCCTAACGTACTCTGGTTACAGGTAGTTAGTGCGTGGACCATCTGACATGGAAGTCAGGACTACTTAACTGCTGGCGGGGGACCCTCAATATTCCAGTCAGTTTGACAGTAGGTTTCCAATGAAAATGAGTTACCCTACTGGAAGAAAGAGAACTGTGAAGACCTGTGTACTGCCTTGGGTGTCTGTGTGAAGTGACTTGGACAGATGGAAGAGAAAGAATAAAATAACAAAAACAAGCATACATTTGGCGTGCCATACATACCAGTCAATCACGCGACACAATTACTCAATAGGCCGAACACACGAAAAGGTATCCAAGGTGCAATATGTATGAACAAATGGAAAGGTTAAGTATGACTATGTGTAGCAACTACGGTGTGTAGGGACAAGACAGAAGTGAACAGACACTGGGAACAAAAGGAAAGGAAATACAAAAGACAACAAATACTGCAAGGTCTGGAGGAGGATTGGCTCACATAACTCTGAAGACATCTGAAGAAAACTGGCTCCAATAATCTTTCCAGCTGTAGATATAATAATACTATGCATGGAGAAAATAGAAGATTCTTCTGAAAAATACACTCCTTAGAAAATACTTTTTCTCTGAGGCTATAGATATAAATATGTAGGCTGACTTCTTTACTCAGAGGAGGAGGAAACTGTCTGACTCTGACATGAAAATATACACTGTGAGAAAATACTTTTTCAAAAGACACGCTTACTCTGAGACTATCTAAATGACTTTTCTGCTTACTCAGAGGTAGGAAATATATATATATGACTCTGACAAGAAAATAGACTTTTGACTACTGAAGTGCAATGCTGAAGTGCAATCATGAAATACAATAATAAACCTCTGACAATCACATAATCATGACAAGTGCTTTAGGAAGAACTGGATAAGTGTCTCTGTTTGGTAGAGTCTCTTTAGGCAACATAGAACATTGTCCATGTAAAGGCTCTGGGACAGGCACTAGAGAACAGTTTGGTCAATAAGTGTCCATCAGCACATAGCTGGATGATAATAAGGAAACTTGGTCAGGAGGACCAGCCACGAACCTTGAACGTTGCATAGAACTTTTTAATCACACAGGAACCACAACAAAACAGGAACAGTTTAAGGACTTTGGTCTCTGTAGCGGATTGGTAGTCTTCCCCGAGTTGAGCGCTCAGACCGTCTAAGCATGAGGTTGGCTTCATGGGTAGCTTGCTCTGGAACAGATTGGGGGTCATTGACAGCAGCTGGTTGAGGAGGAGGAACCGCAGGAGGCAGAGCCGCAGGAGGCAGGATAACTGGGGTGTTCTTCGGAATCCCCTGATAGCCAATGGCCATGAGGAATGATTCAGTTTGGAACATATCTTCAAGAGAGACTGGTTTAGATGGAGCCTCTGAGACTGGCAGAAGTGCCTGTATAGGTGCTGGACAGGAAGCTGTGAGGCCTTGCAGATCCTCCCTCACACAGCGCTTCATCCTATTCCGGTGTACAGTTTGAGGGGCCAGACCTGGCTTCTTGACCTCATACACGTCAGTCTCTGGATAGGGAATAGCAGAAATGATATAGGGTTCAGGCTCCCATAGACTTTCCAACTTGTGGGTGCGGTGATACTTTTTGAGCCAGACTCTGTCCCTGTAACGCCTGGAGTAGTCGATCCACTGGACCGTCACTAGCGATGGCACTAACCTCACCAGGGAGCGGAGTCTAAGGGGCCGCTGGTTTTCACCAGAGCCCGCCGCAAGGCGGGATGGACTTGCTGCGGCAGGCTACCCCTGGCTTGGTTGCTAGTGACGGCAGGCGAGGCGTGGCAGGAGCAGTAGGCAGGAGATGGTGCTGGCAGAGGTCTGTAGGCGTAACCGCAGGTGACAGGCTGAACACAGGAGCAATAGTGTAACAGAGGAGCAGGAACCAGGAACGAGGACTAGGGACCAGGTAGCGGACAGGAATCAGGAACAAGGACTAGGGACCAGGTAGCGGACAGGAATCAGGAACAAGGACTAGGGACCAGGTAGCGGACAGGAATCAGGAACAACAGGGAGCTGGGCCAAACGCTATGGGAAGCATGTAGAGGCTCCAACACCTGGAAGGGGGCAGGGCTGGAACTTATAGGGGAGTGATTGACACTGAAACCAATTAGGATCGCACTGCCCCTTTAAATCTGAGACAGCCGGCGCGTGCGCCCTAGGAGCCGGCCGGCACAGAGGGTGACAGGAGCGGGGCGAGGTAAGGCGCCCCCCGGGGCTGAACTAGTAGCAGCGCCGGGTCCCTGCACATGGACCCCGGCGGCTGCATGGAGAGGTCGCGGCGGCGGCCCGGAGCACGGGACAGTCCCCCACTCTTAGTGGTGTGGCATGCGCCCCTTGATTATAAGCATCTACCTGACGCTGGTGGGCCTCTCCCATCTTCTGGTCGACAATCTCTCGGGCGTCTTGAATCCTCCTCTGATGCTCTTGGACCCAGTCGGTATCAGGCAGAGGGTTGACAGTGTCAGTTACTTGAACTCCAAACGCGCGGTCTTGAGGAAGCTGACCTTGGCGCCCGAATATCAGATAGAAAGGAGAGTAGCCTGTAGAGCAATGAGTGGTGTTGTTATAGATTTCCACCAGCTCATCCAACAGGTGAGGCCATTCCACCCGTTTTGCCACCGAAGCTGTTCTTAGCATATTGATGAAGACCTGGTTGACTTTCTCACAGAGACCATTGCCTTGTGGGTGATAAGCCGTGGTACGAAGCTTTTTGCATTCGTGATAAGTGCACAGCTCATAGAAGAGTCGAGATTCGAAAGCCGGGCCTCGGTCTGTGAGCAGGGACTCAGGACAGCCGTAGTGTTTCACATATTCTTTGTAGAAAGTGATGGCTGTGGTCCTTGCAGTCAAGTCTCGAACGGGTACCACGACTACCCACTTGGAGTAGTGATCGACCATGGTCAGGGCATAGGTGTATCCACATCTCGTCGGGGCCAACTTCACATGGACCAAGGCAACAAGCTGATTTGGCCGGAGAGACACAATGGAATGCAAGGGAGCTCGGGCCTCTCTTCCTCCTGCCTTGGAGATGTTACAGGCGGGGCATTCAGCACACCAGTTCTCAATGTCAGCCCGCATCCCGATCCAATAGAACCGTTGACGGATGGTCGCCTCAGTCTTATGGACCCCGAAATGGCCGGAACGGTCATGGTAGGCATCTAACACCAATTTGGCGTCTCGCCGGGGAATCAAGATCTGATGGCATCGTTCTCCAGAGACGGGGTCCAACGAATTCCTTAGAAGTAGGCCCCTATGAAGGAAGAGCCGATTCCTCTGTCTCCAAAGACGTCTCAGTTCAACGTCTGGATAGGGCCTCTTGATTCTCATGGGGACTCTCCCAGTAGACAAATAGTCATAGATGTCCCCCAAGACTCTGGACTCATTCTGGATGGTCTGCCATCGGGACAGATCTTGATAGGGCCCTGGGTCAGGGGAGGTCCCGCTCTCTTTGACCGCCGTGGTAGTACTCTGAGTAGCGAATCTCTGATAAAATGGGGGCATCTCTACATCTTCCCAGTTGTCATCCTCTGGGGATTCCTCACCTCTAGGCAGTCGAGACAGCAGGTCAGCATTCACATTGGCCTTGCCGCTTCGATACTTGATTTCGAAGTTGAAGTTGGCCAGCCTAGAGGCCCAACGCTGTTCCAGAGCGCCCAGTCGCGCGGTATTGAGGTGAGCTAGCGGGTTGTTATCCGTATAGACAGTGAACGGGGTAGCCGCGAGGTAATCTTTGAATTTATCAGTAACGGCCCACACCAGAGCAAGCAACTCCAATTTGAACGAGCTGTAGTTACTATCATTCTTTTCAGCGCCTCTTAAACTTTGGCTGGCATAGGCAATAACTCTTTCCTGATTACCCTGGACTTGAGACAGGACAGCCCCTAGGCCTTGGAAGCTGGCGTCTGTGTAGAGATGGAAAGGCTGACTATAGTCAGGGTAAGCCAGGATGGGAGGCAAGATCAACAGGGCCTTCAGGGTTTGAAACGCCGTCTCCTGACGTTCAGACCACTCTATGGGTAGCCGTCGACTGTAGTTCTCTCGAGGACAGCCACGGAGTAGCTCATTGAGTGATTCAGCCACCTGGGCGAAGTGGGGTATGAAGCGGGGGTAATAGCCCGCAAATCCAAGGAAGCTTCTCACCTCTTTCACCGTCTTGGGAATGCCCCAACTCTCCACAGCCGAGATCTTCTCGGGGTCAGGTTGTATCCCCTCGGCACTTACGACATGCCCCAAATAGTTCACCTGCGGTTTGAGGAGGTGGCACTTCGACGGTTTGATCTTGAGGCCATGGTCAATAAGGGCTTGAAACACTTCGGCTAAGTGATGAATATGGTCCTCATAAGTGCGAGAGTAGACAATGACGTCATCCAGGTAGAGCAATACACTTTGGAAGTTGACGTGACAGAGGCACCTCTCCATTAACCGCTGAAATGTGGCGGGGGCGTTGCAGAGCCCAAACGGCATACTTGTGAACTCATAGAGTCCCATGGGGGTAGCAAACGCCGTCTTCTCCCGGTCTTCCGAAGCCATGGGCACCTGCCAATACCCACTGGTGAGGTCCAACGTGGAGAAGTAGGCGGCTGAACCCAGAGCAGCAATAGATTCCTCTATATGAGGCAGCGGATAGGCATCCTTGTGAGTAATGGTGTTCAGCTTCCGGTAGTCAACACAGAATCTGATGTTGCCGTCCTTCTTTTTAATGAGGATGATAGGGGCAGCCCACGGACTTTGGCTCTCCTGGATAACGTTGGTGTCCTTCATTTCCTGGAGCAGTTACTTCACCTGCTGATAGCTGGCAGGCGGAATAGGCCGGTGCTTCTCCTTGATAGGAGGAGGATCTTTGGTATTAATTCGATGTTGGACCAGACCAGTTTTACCAAAGTCAAGTGAATGCTTGCTAAAGGCCTTGTGATGGCGCTTGGCAACTTTGAGTACCCCCTGAATATGCTCGATTGGGGTGTTGGCATCCCCGATGTTGAGGGCATCCCACCAAGGAGCGCAAGACTGTTTGGATTCTCCTGATGATGCCCTAATCCTCAGGGTCGAATTGGTGGAGCATGGCAACCGTAGTAAACTTAGGTAGGTCGACTGGAGATTTTGACCAGCCGTACTGGAACCTGACCATTGGTGACGATCGCTAGACTTCGGGCAGCCATGACAAGGGATTGACCCTCAATCTCGATGGAATCTAATAGAGCCTCAAAGTCGGCGTTGTCTAGGCCCAGTCGAGCCCTGCACCAGATAAGGGTCTCACTGTTAGCTGGGATAGTGATTGGGCGAGCATCTCTAGTACGGACACGACGAATCTCCCCACGGTGATTGACAAACCTCTGCTGAGCGGTGAGCGCCTTGATAGTCTTCTGAATGGCTTGCCTGTAGGGGGAAGAAGCTTGAGACAGAGAGTTATGCAAGGCAGCTACTAATTCAGAGAATACATGGCGAATGACATTCATGCCCAAGACTGTAACACCACTGTCCCCTTGAGCCTCGGTGACTATAACACCCTGCTGGGTTAACCTCCGGTTACCAATGCATATAGTGGGTTCCCAATACCCTAGTTGTGAGATAGGCCGACCATTACTAGCAATCAGTTTCAGCCTGGCCTTCTCCACTGGACACAACACCCTGCGGTCCCAATGTGCTTCAAAAACATGCTTGGTGATGGTAGTAACTTGGGAACCAGTGTCCACCAAGGCCTCGAGAGGCACACCGTCTATCCAGAGAGTCACATGCGGGCATTGCGATAAGAATTTTGAGAGCCATTGTGACTCCTGGGGGCCTGAGATTCTACCTCCCGGGTGTTGGCCCTCGGACCCGGGGGTGGCCCGTTTAACTGAAAGCACTGAGACTGGCAGTGTCCATGTCGCCGACAGTAGTCACAGTAGGGCCGCTCTCGACGTGTGGCCCTGTGGGGTATGGATAGGGCCGAGCGCCGACGCCTGGGAGGTGACTCTAGAGACAGGGCCTGGCTGGAGGTAGAGTGAGAGGAGGAGATGGATGAGGTCCCCTTTAGCTCTTGAATGGCTTGACAAAGAGAGCTGACTACGTGAGTAAGGAGGTCAGGAGTAGCCAGGGGGCTGGTGAGAGAAGCTTGCACAGCCTGGACAGCTGGAACAGATGAAATAGAAGGCGTGGTGACATGCCCAGGGGTCACACCTGTCAGTACTGGCTGACTCGAGGTTGGGGGACAGTTATGGCAGGGGGAGTCAGTTCCGATTACCCTCAGAGCCAGGGTTTTGAAATCCAGGAAGGACATATTAGGGTTCTGCGCAGCCAACATGCGCAACTGGCTTTGAATGAGCCTAGAGTCTATGCCCTCTATGAAGCAGTCTGTGATTATGTTTTCTGCTGCAGAGGGATCAATGACATCCACCTGTTGTAGGGCCCGATAGGCAGACTGGAGGGCAAGGGCATAGTCTCTCAGGGTCTCACCTGGTTTCTGGCGCCGATCATAGAACTGGAGGCGAATTTCTGTGGGGGACTGTACCTCAAATTCTCTCCTGAGGCGATCAAGAATCTGCTGTACCCCGGCTTTCTCCGTAGTGGGCCATGACCGGACCTCCTCAGCAGCAGGACCTTCTAATTGTCCGAGTAGGAGTTGTACCTGCTGGGTAGGAGAGAGAGAAACCAGTTCAAGAGATCTTCTCCTTAAAAGCAGCCAAGGTGTGGGGCTCCCCCTTATAGCTGGGTAGGTGATTGGGCCCAATGAAAAATGGCACTCCAGCAGCACTAGCAGATGCAAGGGGGGCAGCTGGAGGAGCGGGTGTGCCAGCGGGTGAGGACGGTGGACTGTTTGACCCACCGACGGCATCATCATCATCCAGGCTTGACATGATGGGGAACTTTCACTTATCTGACTGTCCCAGCGCAACAGACGGGATCCCCGGATGAGCTGCACCGAGTGGTCCGGATGATTGGCGGTGAGCTGAGATGACCGAGACAGGAGCAGCAGGCTGGCAGAAGACAGCGGTGGAGCGGGCGGAAGCTGGGCCCGACAACTTCCGGCAGGTGCAGCAGGAATCTTCTTCCCCCGGCAACGGAGGTAATAGCTGAAGGGCCGGGGGCGGAACGTGAGCGGCGCGCGTGGGAACCTGGGAAATGCGGCCTTAACCCCTTCCTGGGCCACAACGGGACAGTTTCAAAGTCTCTTTGGGGTTGCGGCACAGTCTTGGGGGCACACACTGCGATCGTAATCCTGTTCGTGATGCCAAAATGCGATGCCCTGGCCCCTAGGGGCCACTCCGCAGTATAGATGGTGCTAACAGGCAGGAACCGGGGCAGCTGTAGGATAATGTGGTCACGGTGTAGGCACGAGGGTGATACAGCTGGAAACCGGGCTCCTGACCATGCGGGAATACTGGGCATGCGATTCTTCGTTGTCCTTAGTCAGGGCACCAATTATCACACCAATGCCAAGGTTCAGAAACAACGGTAGTTGTATATTTATTGTAACGGTGGTAACTAGTAGCAACAGTCTCTCCGGATGCAATCGGTATTAAGGCAATCTTGAATAAAGCAGAGTAATGGGTGATGCTGCAACAGGCTGTGAGAGTAGCGTGCTGAATGATGGGAGTAGTAGTGATACTGAAGCTGAGATGCTGGGTGGAATGAGACTTGAATGAGATACTTGCTGTTGATGATTTGAGAAGATGATGATGAGAGGAACTGAAGAATGACTGAAGAACGGCACCCAGTTCTGGAGAATAGATGAGAATCCTGAGACTTGAGACAGGAACACAGCCAGTGGACTGGAGCAGCAGAGCACACGCAGGCCTCTCTCTTAGCAGGGAGAGAGGACAAACCCACAACTTGCCTGCTCTCCTCCTACCACCTGTCCTACAGGACACACGTAGGCCTGAGCCTGCTCTCCTCCTACCACCTGTCCTACAGGACACACATAGGCCTGAGCCTGCTCTCCTACCACCTGTCCTACAGGACACACATAGGCCTGAGCCTGCTCTCCTCCTACCACCTGTCCTACAGGACACACATAGGCCTGAGCCTGCTCTCCCCCTACCACCTGTCCCACAGGACACACATAGGCCTGAGCCTGCTCTCCTCCTACCACCTGTCCTACAGGACACACATAGGCCTGAGCCTGCTCTCCTCCTACCACCTGTCCTACAGGACACACATAGGCCTGAGCCTGCTCTCCTACCACCTGTCCTACAGGACACACATAGGCCTGAGCCTGCTCTCCTCCTACCACCTGTCCTACAGGACACACATAGGCCTGAGCCTGCTCTCCCCCTACCACCTGTCCCACAGGACACACATAGGCCTGAGCCTGCTCTCCTCCTACCACCTGTCCTACAGGACACACATAGGCCTGAGCCTGCTCTCCTCCTACCTCCTGTCCCACAGAAGGACAGAAAAAAACACAAGGAGGCTAGAGGTCAGCATAGGGCCTTATAGGCGGGGCAATTAACTCTTTATTGCTTGTTACCATCTGTCCTATCATTGCAGGAAGATAGAATCTTCCCCATTATGTGCTGCTGCTTAGGACGTAAGGGAAATATATATGTATATAAAATATGCCTGCGCCTGTGTGTGTGAGTGTGTGTGTATATATATATATTATATATACTGTGTGTGTATATATATATATATATATATATATATATATACTTGAGGATAAGAGCAGCACTACTGCATAAGTTGGTGGTGCCAGCAGGTAGGACCTTGCACTCAGTTCAATGAAGTTCAAACGTGAATTTATTCCATATAAAAGGGGGCGACGTTTCAACCGCCTCTCGCGGTCTTTTTCAAGCATAAACACGTACATATATACATATACACACCTCCACAGGTGTTCACACAATTAAGGGGTGTTACCACCCTACACACGTGATACAATACACATCTAGTGCGAAACAAAAAGATTCTTTGTGATAACATTAATTCCTATAAGATTCATTCATATAGGTGAGTAGTGTCCAATTCTTATCTCTTGAAGCCCACATATTCAAGGAAAAGCGCATCCATTAGTGCTATGTCTTAGGGTGGTATTACATGGGCCGATGGGGGCCCAATAATACCTGTAAACGAGCAGCGATCTGCTAGATCGCCGCTCGTTTACTGGACCTATTACACAGCCCGATAATTGTTAAACAAGGGCTGCAAGGATATTGTTACCGATGTCCTTGCAGCCCTTGCATAACGATATACATTACCCATCCATGTTCCAGGGCTGCTGTTGCGGTCTTCTTTTCCTCGGATCTCGCGCGCTCTTACGTCAGAGTGGCCTGACGATTGGCTAAGTGGCCTGTCAGCTGACAGGCCACTCTGACGTAAGAGCGCGCGGGACCTGAGGAAAAGACCGAAGCAGCAGCCCTGGAACATGGATGGGTAATGTATATCGTTAGTCGCCACCTGTGCACCGCTATTACATGTAGCTATTACACGTAGCCGCCGAAAAAATAGGTCCAAACCTATATCAACGATCAGCCGATGATCATTGTCATCGGCTGATCGTTGTATTTATTACATTGAATGATAATCGGCCGAATCGGGCCGATTCGGCCGATTATCGTTTCGGTGTAATAGTACCCTTAGTGTCCCAATGTGAATAAAGTTCAAAAATGTCCACTTTGAAAAAAACTTTGCGGGTAGGCATAATTACACAAATTATTACTGCTGTAATTCCATATAAATAGATGTCAGGATCCTTTTACCATGATCAGCGGTACACCCTCCGAGGAAGTAAGATCATAGTTCACATACAGTCGTATCCTGGGGGGTAAAAAACGCAAAAAGAGGACAACCAGACATAAAGCAGTAACATCTCCTTATCGGCTCATCAGCTCGGACTTTTCAGTCCCGCCTTCAGACGTCTCGGTGTGAATACATCCCAAGTTTAGGGTCTCACTCCGAACAGGAGCCAAACTATGCAGACCAGGTAAGTGATCACGTAATTCAGCTGCTAGCGTCCTGGCGGCGAGTCCATTCCGGTACTCACACACACACCCTGCTGACATGCCTGGAGAATCCTTTCTGTGGTAGCCTCCATAAAATGACATAAAACCTAAAAATAAGCAACTCCCATAACGACAGTGGGTGGAATCCTGAGGTAACTTGCGGATCATGGTCAGAATCCCGCCATCCGTTTCTACAAGATCTAAGAAAATAAATGAAAATTAATAATAAGTAATTAGATTATAATTCAGCGTCTTAGTCACATCATACATATTGGGTGCAAGTTTGAGAACACTCGGCTCTGCATTACAGCAAGTCATCTTCTATACATTCCGCTGGTTACCTGATATTCTACATTTAAGCCATAAGGCCCCAATGCATCTAGGTTATAGATCCACTCCAGTTCTTTGCTTCTGAGGAGTGGATGTCTATCCCCTCCTCTCGTGAGCTGTGGAATATGGTCCACAATCATAAATCTAAGATCCTTTTCGGTATGTTTGCCATCCATAAAACCATTTTTAAGGGACTCCACGCATTTTTAAGGCTGCCGCAGTCCCCTAGGGACTTGTTCACATACTGTTATGAACTCGGTCTTCCTCTGTCGGTGCTAGGACCCAGCGCTGAGGCGGCCGCCCGAGCCGGGTGAAGTCACGGAGACCCGACGGCGTCCCTGGTAACCAGGGAATGCCGCGGCTCCGTGTCACTCGTGGCGGCCGCCCAGCCTGTGCAGCTGAATGGTATCATGCTCAGGCTGAGGGGCGGATCGCTCCGCCACTCAGTCTGTAGCAGACCAGCTGCTAGGTATCTGGGATCAGAGGGTCGGACCAATGGTGTGCTGGTCCGGCCTCCTGACCCAGTATAAAGTGTAATCACTGCCAGCTCTCTTTGCTGGCTATTAGTTGTACTGATCCCAGTTCCCTGTATTCTGCCCTATTCTTTCTACATTATCTTGCCCGGATTCTGACCTTCTGCCTGCCCCCTGACTACCCGCTTCTTCCTGATTTTGTACTGCGTTGCTCGTTCGGTTTCTGACTTGGCTAGTTGACCTTCCCGCATTGTGTTTGTCTGTCTGTCTGCGTTTTATGTTCTGCACATATTCAGCATAGGGATTGTCTTCGTGGTTGTCCGCGACCGCTTAGGGTCGACCGAGGCAAGTAGGCAGGTGACAGTGGGTGGGATCAGATTCAGGGCCCACTGTCTAGTGTCTTGTTCTCACCGGCCATTCGTGACAGAATAACCAGCCCTAAAATTATATATATATATACGTCTCCCTAGGGTTATCATGGATCCCATTAAGACATTGGTAGAGCAGATGCAGAACCTGAACACGTTGGTCCAAGGACTTGCGGAACGTGTCCAGGAACAGGAGGCTGCTCCCTGTCAAGTGACTATGACGACCCCTTCTCCGCCCGAACCACCTGTACAACTCCCGGAAAAGTTTAAAGGGGATAGAAAAGATTTTCGGACATTCAGGGAGGGATGTAAATAATTTTTTCGGTTACGTCCACGCTCCTCTGGGGACGAGAACCAAAAGGTGGGAATTATCATGTCCCTTCTGCAAGGACCCCCACAAGAATGGGCATTTTCCCTACCTCCCAACGCCATTGAGCTAAGTTTTGTTGATTATTTTTTTTCAGCTCTTGGCCTGCTATATGACAACCCTGACAGGACTGCAGTGGCCAAGCGCCAATTAACCTCTTAAGGACCCATGACGTACCGGCACGTCATGGATCACTGTCACTTAAGGACCCATGACGTACCGGTACGTCAGCCCTTTAAACGGGCGCCGCGGCCGGCCGGGTCCCGATCGGGGGAGATAGCCTGCTATAATACATAGCAGGCCATCTCTCCCTGTCGGCATGGAGGGTTGTTAACCCCCCCCATGCCGACGATCGCCGCTATTGGCTGATAAGCCCATAGCGGCGATCGGAACCTTTCCGGGCCATCGGTGGCCCGATGACCCGGAAAAAAAATGGCGGTCGGTGCTGTCCGAGGACGGCACCGACCGCCATTACTGTAAAAAGTAATGGTGGTCACGGTACCACCGTCCCGATCGCCGTGAACGGCCGGCCAGCTGGCCGGCCGTTCACGGCGATCAAAGTCCCCACAAGTAATAAATACCTGCTCCGGACCCCTCAGCTAGGTAGCTGAGGGGTCCGGAGCAGGTATTTGTACATTACTCACCTGTCCCGGGGTCCTGATCGGCGTCTTCCGGGTTCCCGGCGTCCTCTTCATCTTGTCGGGACTTCGGCTTCTTCCGTGAGTCCCGATCGTCTGTTTCCGGCTCCAGCGTCGTCTTTTTTCGTATTTTTCCGGCTCCAGCGTCGTCTATTTTCGGATCTTGCGCTCTGCTGCCCCCTAGCGGCTGATAAGTGTAATACACGTATCAGCCACTACAGGGATGTTCAGAATGTAGTAAAAAAAAATTTTTTTTTCCCAATTTTTTTTTTTCCTATTTTCCGCACCCTATCGCCGCTGAGTGTTGATCAGCATCGCACGAAAGTGCGCTGCTAATCAGCAACTCCTCCTTTTTGGCGTAGGGTGGTTTTTTTTTTATATCCTACTGCCACGGTCTGCTGATAAGTGCCGAACATAAGTGCGGCATTCATCAGCAACACCATTTTTGGCGTAGGTTTTTTTTGTATACTTACTGTAAAAAACACGTAAAAAAACACTACATTACACCACACTACATTGAATAAAGTTTTACACTACACCACTACATACCCCATATACCAATCCCCATATAAAGATGGCCCCCAGGGTGTTTTCGGTATCGGACGCATACGTTATTATTGCCTCCGACACCGAAACAGCCAGTGAGGATGAATGGGGGGTCCTTCGTTCCTCCATTCATCCTCATCCTCCTCATCATCCAGTGACGTGTCTGGGAGTAGCGTAGCGTACGCTGCCCCCCAGACACGTCTTTTCCGCCAGTACCGTCCCAATAAGAGATGACGGTATGGCGTGAAATTCTACAAACTCTGTGAGAGTACCTCAGGGTACACTTACAGATTTAGGGTACGTGCACACTGCGGAATGGCGAAGGATAACCCTTCGTGCATTCCGCAGCTGGCACCCGCCGGCGGACTGATGCAGGGGCGCGTCTCCGCCCGTGTCATAGACTCTATCCTATGCATGGGCGGATTCCATCATCCGTCATTCCATCAACACGTTGGACGCAGAGCGGAATCCGCCCGTGCATAGAATGGAGTCTACGACACGGACGGAGACGTGCGCCTGCATCAGTCCGCCGGTGGGTGCCAGTTGTGGAATGCACAAAGGGTTATCCTTCGCGATTCCGCAGTGTGCACGTACCCTTAGAGTGTATGAAGGAAGGGACAGCCGAATCCAGCCCCAGATGCCCCCCCCCCACCCCATCCTCGGAGTTAGTGGGGACATCGTCCGGGAACTGATCTTCCCACTGCTGGATAAAGGTTACCACCACCTGTACGGGGATAACTTTTATACCAGCACCCCCTCTTCCGGTCCCTCGCTGCCTGAGCTACTGTAGCTTGCGGCACGATCCGAACATATCAGAAGTAGTAATAGAGCCCTAATATTTAGCAGCCATAGAGCGGACCCAGCACTTCTGGATATGAAGGACCCCGTATCGCACCAGGACAACATTTTCCAGGTGACGTCCCCCACACTGGAGAAAGGGAGACCCCAGAAGAAGTGCAGAGTGTGGCGTAACAGGGGGATCAGGAAGGACGCCATTTTCCAGTGTGACGCCTGTCCTGATCCCCCCGGCCTCTGCATACTGGATCGCTCCAAGGCGCACCACACGTCATCGGAGCTCTATATTATCTAAATTCTGTCCCTTATTCCTATTTCAGGGGTCACGTTGATCCAGGGATTATTCTGATCGCCATTATGGAGTCGGGAAGGAATTTTTCCCCTGTGATGAGGCTACTGTCATCTGCCTCACGAGGGGTTTTTGCCTTCCTCTGGATCAACACAGATTGAGTTTGATGGACACCTGTCATTTACAACCTTATAAACTAATAATTGGCCTAATACCCCCAAATAAATTAGAATTGTCCCTTTTCCCAGCTAAGTAGGTATGGCCACCATTCCCATTAGAGGATGCCATGATGCAATTACAAAGCCTCTGTGCGGCCAGGACAGTAGAAACCCCCCACAAGTGACCCCATTCTGGAAACTACACCCCATAAGGAATCTAACAAGGGGGGCAGCGGGTATATGGCCCCCTGGTGACGGCCACATTTGGGACGTGAAAATGAAAAAAATGGTATTTTTTATTTTCACGGCACATGTTCTACACATGTGCCCATCACTAGTGGGGTCCATATGCTCACTGCACCCCTTGTTAGATTCCTTATGGGGTGTAGTTTCCAGAATTGGGTCACTTGTCGGGGGTTTCTACTGTTCTGGCAGCACAGGAGCTTTGTAATTGCGACATGGCCTCCATCCCCCATTCCAGCCTCTAAATGGCGCTCTGTCCCTTTGGTGGCTTGCCCTGTGCCCATATGGCAAATTATGTCCACATGTGGGGTATTTTCGTACTCAGGGGAAACTACCCTACACGTTTTGTGTTCATTTTCTTTTTTAACCCCTTGTGGAAATGGAAAAAAATCAAGGCTAGACCAACATTTAGTGTAATTTTTTTTTAATTTTTACTCTAAATCATTGATCTTGTCTTGATTTTTTCATTTTCACAAGGGGTTAAAAGATAAAAAAAAACACAATGTGTAGAGCAATTTCCCCTGAGTACGGAAATACCCCACATGTGGACATAAAGCGCCATGCGGGTGCAGGGTAAGCCTCCAAAGGGAAGGTGCGCCATTTGGTTTTTGAAGGCTGGATTTGGATGGAATGGATTTCGAGGGGCCATGTTGCATTCAAAAGGCCCCTGTGTTGCCAAGACAGTTAAACCCCCCACAAGTGACCCTATTATGGAAACTACACCCCTCAAAGAATGTAACAAGGGGTGTAGTCAGCATATGGACCCCACTGGTGACGGGCACAAATGTGGAACAATGTGGCGTGAAAATGAAATATTAAATTTTTTACACTATAATGTTGGTCTAGCCTTGAATTTATCATTTTCACAAGGGGTTAAAAGAGAAAAAAAAACACAAAATGTGTAGAGCAATTTCCCCCGAGTCCGTAAATACCCCACATGTGGACATAAAGCGCCATGTGGGCGCAGGGCAAGCCTCCGAAGGGAAGGAGCGCCATTTGGATTTTAGAGGTTGGATTTGGCTAGAATGGATGATGAACGCCATGTCGCATTTACAGAGCCCTTGTGCTGCCAAAACACTGTAAACCCCCCACAAGTGACCCCATTCTGGAAACTACACCCCTCAAGGAATCTAACAAGGGGTGCAGTGAGGATATGGACCCCTGGATGACGGGCACATTTGTGCCATGAAAGTGAAAAAATGAAAATTTTCACTTTCACGTCACATTTTTCCACATTTGTGCCCGTCACCAGTGGGGTCCATATGCTCACTGCACCCCTTGTTAGATTCCTTGAGGGGTGTAGTTTCCAGAATGGGGTCACTTGTGGGGGGTTTCCAGTGTCTTGGCAGCATGAGGGCTCTGTAAATGCGACATGGCCCTTGAAATCCATTCCAGTGAAATCCAGCTTCCAAAAGCCAATTGGCGCTCCTTCCCTTTGGAGGCTCGTCCTGCGCCCGCTTGGCACTTTATGTCCACATGTGGGGTATTTCCGTACTCGGGAGAAACTGCGCTACATGTTTTGTGTTTTTTTTTTCCTTTTATCCCTTTGTGAAAATGAAAAATTGAAGGCTAGAACAACATTTTAGTGTAAAAAATACTTTAGTCTTTTTTCAAGCCATATTGTTTGGAAAATCTGTGAAGCACCTGTGGGGTCCAGATGCTCACCGCACCCCTTGTTACATTCCTTGAGGGGTGTAGTTTTCTAAATGGTGTCCCTTTAGGGGTGTTTTTTAGGTTTTGGCACCCCAGAGCCTCTGCCAACCTGAAGTGGTACAGTCAGAAATGACCAAAAATAACGGAGCCATTGAAATTCACTAGGCGCTCCTTTATATCTGAGGCTTGTGGTTGCGTCAAATAGCGCAATAGGGCCACATATGAGGTATTTCTATAAACTGCAGAAACGGGGCAATCAATATTGGGGTGCATTTCTCTGGTAATAGGTTTATAATTATGAAAAATATTGGATTACAATAAAATCTCTGCACAGAAAATTAAAATTTTCAAATTTCTTACACACTTAGCTTTTATTTCTGTGACTCCCCTAAAGGGTTAAAAAACTTTCTGGATGTGCTTTTGCAGAGTTTAGGGGGTGCAGTTTCTGAAATGGGGTGCTTCGTGAGGCTTTCTAACACACAGTCCCCTCAAATACACTTTAAGGCTGGGTTCACACTATGTATATTTCAGGCAGTATTTGGTCCTCATGTCAGGTCCTCATAGCAACCAAAACCAGGAGTGGATTGAAAACACAGAAAGGATCTGTTCACACAATGTTGAAATTGAGTGGATGGCCGCCATATAACAGTAAATAACGGCCATTATTTCAATACCACAGCCGTTGTTTTAAAATAACAGCAAATATTTGCCATTAAATGATGGCCATCCACTCAATTACAACATTATGTGAACAGAGCCTTTCTGTGTTTTCAATCCACTCCTGGTTTTGGTTGCTATACAGCCTCACAAATACAGCCTCAAATATACATAGTGTGAACCCAGCTTAAACCTGAACAGTTCCCTAAAAATATCTGATTTTGAAATTTTACTCAAAATTTGGAAATTTGCTGCTAATGTTTTAAGCTTCCTATTGTCTAAAAATAATGAAATATAGTTTAATAAATGCCGCCAACATAAAGTAGACATGTTGCTAATGCTATTTAATATATAATTTATGTGGTATAACCATTTTCTGTATAAGCAGAAAAGTTTTAAAGTTGGAAAAATGCATTTTTTCACAATTTTTCACGCTATTTTGGGTTTTTTCATAAAGATTCGTTATAAGTATCGACTCCAATTTACAAGAAATGTGAAGTACAATATGTCACGAGAAAACAATCTCAGAATCAGCCGGATAGGTAAAAGCATCCCGAAGTTATTAATGAATAAAGTGACACTGGTCAAATTCATAAAATTTGCTCCGGTCCTTAAGGCCATTTCAGGCCCGGTCCTTAAGGGGTTAACCTCACTACAACAGGGAAAAAGACCAGTGGAGGACTATTGTGCAGAATTTCGCCAGTGGTGTATTCCATCCGGTTGGAATGACTCTGCATTATGGTACCAATTCCGTGTAGGTCTCTCTGATCAATTAAAAGATCTATTAGTGGCTTATCCGCCTCCTGAGTCCTTAGAGGAGACCATGACATTAGCTATAAGGGTAGATAGGCGCATGCGGGAGAGACGTAGAGAGAAATTAACCACTGGTCCTTGTAAATCCTCATCCTCTATCTTTTCTCATCCTAAACCTGCTCCTTCTCTGTCATTACCCCAAGAAGAACCCATGCAGATTGGAGCCACAGATGCGAGGACAAGGCGAGCCTATCGTTTACAGCACAATCTGTGTCTATACTGTGGCAAAGCTGGACACCGTGTTCGGGAGTGTACCTCCAGGCCTGGATCGTCGCCGGAAAACTCCAGCGCCTGAACGACTATCGAGGGGGTCATTCAGGCGCACAGGTACCGCTCGATAGTAAGAATAAATTGATGGTGCCTATTACTCTTTCTTTAGGGGAAAGAAGTATTTCAGGATCGGCCCATATCGATTCTGGGGCATCTGCTAATTTTATTGATTCTGGTTTTTGGTCCAGTCTGGGGGTATGTCCACTTCAGCTTAAGTGCCCGCTGAGTATCACTGGGGCGGATTTTACACCACTGGCGCAGGGTAAGGTGAGATATATCACCTCTCATCTTGAGGTAAAAGTAGGTTCTATCCATTCTGAGTTCCTTGATTTTTTGGTTATGGATAATTTGTCCTCGGACATTATTTTGGGGTTGCCCTGGTTGACTCAGCATAACCCGGTGTTTGACTGGTCAAACAGGGAACTCATTCAATGGGGACCGGGATGTGCTTCCCATTATATTTCTTTGCATCAAACGGAATGTTCTTTGTTGGAAGGGGAGATCCCCGAATTCTTATCTGATTTTGTTGATGTGTTTGACGAAAGATCAGTAGACGAATTACCTCCTCGCCGTCCATACGATTGTGCCATTGATGTAATTCCTGAGTCTAGATATCCTAAAGGTCGGATGTTTAATTTATCTAGGACAGAAAGGGAGGCTATACGTGAATATATCAAGGATAGTTTACGCAAAGGTCATATTCGTCCTTCCTGCTCTCCACTAGGGGCAGGATTTTTCTTTGTTGGTAAGAAAGATGGCGGTCTACGTCCCTGCATTGATTATTGGGAATTAAATAAAATCACTATTAAGAACCAACATCCTCTTCCGTTGATCCCGGATTTGTTTAATCAGATTGTAGGGGCTCAATGGTTTTCTAAGATTGATCTGCGTGGAGCCTATAATCTGATTAGGATAAAGGAAGGGGATGAGTGGAAGACCGCATTTAATACCCCTGAGGGACACTTCGAATATCTTGTAATGCCCTTTGGGCTATGCAATGCCCCTGCCGTGTTCCAACACTTTGTGAATGACGTATTTCGTGAGGTCGGTTCTTAGTGGTGTACTTGGACGACATATTGATTTACTCTCCTGATTGGTCGTCCCACATATATCATGTGCGTAAGGTTATGGAACTTCTGAGATTAAACCATTTGTTCGCTAAGTTGTCGAAGTGCCAATTCGGTGTTCAGGAGATCTCATTCTTGGGATACAAAATCACCTCCCATTCTTTTGAAATGGATCCCCTTAAAGTAGCAGCCATTAAAAGGTGGGAGCGTCCCAACAGTCTCAAGGCGTTACAGAGATTTTTGGGATTCGCTAATTATTTTAGGAAGTTTATTCAGGGTTTCTCCGTAATTGCCAAACCTTTAACTGATATGACTAGAAAGGGAGCGGATTTGGTAAACTGGACTCCTGAAGCTGTTCTGGCATTCGACAAACTTAAAGGGTGTTTTTCTGTGGCTCCAGTATTGGTTCAACCAGACTTCGAGCAACCTTTTATTGTTGAAGTGGATGCCTCAGAGGTGGTGGTGGGAGCTGTCCTCTCACAAGGCTCACACACGCTCACCAATCTCAAACCCATAGCCTATTTTTCTAGAAAGTTCTCTAGAGCTGAATGTAACTATGATATAGGCAACAGAGAACTTCTTGCCATAAAATGGGCCTTTGACGAATGGAGGCATTTTTTAGAAGGGGCCAAGCACAAGATTAAGGTATTGACTGATCACAAGAATCTTGTTTTTTTTTTTTTTTTTAATGCACAATAGAGCAATAAAAAGCAAGTTAGAAAAACCAATAAAGATAGAAGTGAAATAAACTAGACGATATATAGGGCTTGTCTGAGAAGGCTGGGAGGCTAACTGTGTATGTTATAATTCCTTTGTTTACGTAGCACCAATTTATTTCACAGCACTTCGCATTGGTTGGTTAATTTTGGTCCCTGTCCCCATCCGGGCTCGCAATATGAATTCGCCTTTAAAGAAATATGTACTCACCTGCCCCCAATCCCCTGGCTGTCCTTTTCAACAGAACCAGTCCCAGCTGACAGCACTTGCTGTTCTCTATACAAACAAATAAGAAACGCCCACTTGGTGTCTTCAGCCAGGGATTGGCTAAGTTGGCATGTCCTAGGTGTCAGGGTTACAGGGAGCAGGGAGCAGCACCTTTGGAACAGAATATTCAGGGATCAAGTTGAGTACCTTATCTATGTAGCTTATTTAGCTATTTCTTCAGAATATCCTTTTAAGAGTTCTACTGTGTAATGTTGGAGCTAAAAAAAATGCTGGTTAATGGTGCGTTCACACCTACAGGATCTGCAGCTGATTTTCTGCAGCAGATTTCTTTTTTTTTTTTTACTTTACTTCCTTTATTTGTATTATCAAAAAGACATAACATACACAAAATCTTATAAATCACATATCAATCCCTTCACCACCCCCCACCCCCCACTGAGCACGCTTATCCCTCTTTTTTTTTTTTTCCATAGATGTTATATTTCAACCCTCCTTCTCTTTCTTCTCATAACCTTCCTATCCATTCTCTTCCCTCCTCCCCTCATATCTTCCATATAATCCACAAGCTTTCCTCCAACCTATCACACTTGGACTTTCCGGGGATATCCAGTTTTTAACTATTTGTAACCTAGCAATAAATAATAACTTATTCAATCTCACCCTATCTTTTTTCCTCTCAACCTGGGTATCATCTCCCAACAATACCAAACTCGGGGCAAACAAGATCCCAGACTGCACCTCCCTCACTATTTCTTCTACTACTGCACTCCAATATTCCCTTATTCTGGGGCAGTCCCACATTAGATGTAACCAGTCCGCAGGTCCTCCCCCACATCTGGCACAGCTGGGAGTATCTCTTTTCCTTATTTTACACAGGAAGGATGGAGTATAGTAAAGTCTGTTGACAATATTAAATTGAATCATTTGATGATTACTGTTTAGAGACACTGACTTAATATTTTCCAAAATTCGTTGCCATCCTTCCTCTGAAAATACTCCTAAATCCCTTTCCCATCTGCCCTACTCTTAATATTCATATCTTTATAGCAAGTCTCTCTTAATTTAGCATATATCCTTGCCAAACCCCTCTTCCTATCCCTCTTCTCTAATAATGTTAATACCTCTGGGGACTCTTGTATGAAAAAAAGATCTTTCTTTTGCGACGCCAAATAGGCAAATTTTAGTCTTCCATATTCCAGCCAGCTTATACCCTTTAAATCATACTCTCTCTGGAGTTCCAACCATGATCTCAATTTACCCCCTATAAATGCGTCTTGCACTTTTTCTGTACCCCCCTCCCTTAGTCCCTTTACATCTTTTAATTTCACAATTTCCTCTAAGTTAGTGTTCTCCCATAGCGGTGTTTTATCTATGGATCTAGTTATTTTAAGCTCTTTCTTAATTGACTTCCAACTTTTAACCCACATTTGGACCGAGGGAAATTTATCCCACTCTCTTTCTCCCAGCTGTCCAGATTCCAGTTTCTCCACTATCCCTCCTCTCACCTCTCTCCCTCTCCTCAGGACCCACTGGACAAAGGGTATACTCTCCCCCTCCCACCATAGATGTAATTGGGCTGCTAGGAAGTACAGTCTGAGATCCGGAACCCCAAAGCCCCCCTTACCTCTAGGAAGGCAAAAATTCTTAAGGCGTATTCTTATCCTTTTTCTCCCCCAAATTAATCTATTTAATAATTGCTCCATCTTCTTAAATGATGTCTCGTCTATCCAAACCGGGGTAGAGTTGAACAAATACAAGAGTTTGGGTAGTATAATTGATTTGATCAACATTACCCTATCCATTTTTGCTCTAACCAGTTTTACCCATACTCCAACCTTCTCCTTTAAAGTTTTCATTACTGGGACCAAGTTATTTTCTATAAACTGATTCACCTTATTTGATACTTTTATTACCAGATACCTAAAGTTTTCATTCTTCCTCAATATTCTAACCTTAATGTGCTGTGGGACCATTTGGTCCACCCACGGACCAGAGAGGGGCATCAATATAGATTTCTCCCAATTTATTTTTAACCCTGATAGGTCGCCATATTCTCCCATTATATCTATAACTTTCCCTAGCGTGGTTTCTGGGCTCTCCAAGAATAACAACATATTGTCTGCGAAGAGACTTACCTTATCATCTCTCCCCCTCACTCCAAATCCCTTTATCTCAGGGTCCTCCCTTATCCGTAAGGCCAAAGCCTCCATTGACAAAATAAACAACATGGGAGACAATGGACACCCCTGCCTGGTTCCTCTCTCTAAAGTAAACCCTTCTGATGTTAATCCATTTACTGAGACTACTGCCCGTGGTTCAGCATAAAGCAATTTGACCATTTCCACATATTTTGCCCCCAAACCCATCTTTCCCAATATCGCCCAGAGGAACTCCCACTCCACCCTATCAAAGGCCTTCTCGGCATCCAAAGACAGGATGGAGTGGGAGCCCCCCTCAGAACCCACCTGCATATTATGGAACAACCTATTAATACTATTCTTTATATGACAGCCAGGAACAAATCCCCTCTGGTCAGGGTGGACTAGATCCCCCAGCACTTTCTTTAGCCTATTGGCCAGCACCCTTGCATATAGTTTTACATCGACATTTAACAGGGATATCGGTCTATAGGAATCCGTTTTACTACTATCCTTTCCCTCCTTGTAAATAACCACAATTCTGGCCTCTCTCATACAGTCTGGTAGTTTCCCTTCTTCCAGGGATGCTCTCACCACCCTGTGTAATGCTGGGATCAGATATTTCCTATATCTCCTATATACCTCATAAGGCAACCCGTCACCCCCTGGCGACGTGTTCCCCCGTGACTGCATCAGGGCCTCGCTAAACTCTTGTTCTAATAGGGGAGCCCCTAGCATCTCCCTTTTTTCCTCAGATAACACCGGGAGAGTCACTTTCTCTAGATATTCCTGTATTTCCTTCTGCGAGCACCTACTCTCCGAACTATACAGCTTCTTGTAATATTCTAAAAAACAAGCCAATATTCCTTCTGGGGATTTTATTTCCCTTCCTCTCTCCTGTATCACGGGGACATAATTTTTTTCTTTTTGATTTCTTACTATATTCATAATCTGTCTATTAGGCTTCCTACTCCCGAAATACCACTCCCTGCCCCCAAAAAATAAGCTATTTCTAGCCTTCCTTTCTAACATATCTACATACTCTTTTTGGGCCTTTTCCCATCTTCCTTTTGTAATCTCTCCGGGATTGGCTATATACTGTTCCTCTAATTCTTCCACCTTCTCTACTAACTTCTTTTCTTCTTTTTTAAACTCATATCTCTTCTTACTAATAGATTTCTTTAAGATTCCCCTCAAATAGGCTTTGATTGCGTCCCATACTATTACATCCCTAGCCGATCCCCAGTTACACTCTATCATCTCCTGGAGCTGCACCCCTATCTCCTCTTCATTTCCTAAGATCTGAAAAAAATACGTGTTGACTCTCCACGGTGTTATCCCTCTTTCTCTCCCATCACTAACCTCTACATATATAGGGGCATGATCTGATATTGACCTTGCTAGATATTTTACTGATCTCACGTATTTAACCGCTTGGTGATTACCCAGTACCATGTCTATTCCCGACATTACTTTGCATGTTTTATTAACGCAGGAGTATGTTGCTGTATTTGGGTTCCTTTCCCTCCACACATCATATAAACCCGTTTCTTTACAAAATTTGGCTAAGGGGGACACTCTTCTTACTCCTCTCACCTCTCTCTCCCTCCTTCTATCCACCTCCTCATCCATTACTGAATTGAAATCTCCTATTATAAGAACTGGACAGTCTCTATTCTTCACAAAGCTATAAATTTTATTGAGGGCCCGGAATGAAAACGGAGGAGTCACATAAACAAAAACTAAAATATATATCACCCTTTCCAATTTCCCATATAATATTACATATTCCCCTTCTTTGTCTATACTATTTTCATACATTTCCCAATTTATCTTCCTGTGAATTAAAACCGTGACCCCCCTAGAATAGGAGGAAAAAAAAGTGTTATATTTATAACCCCCCCAACTTTTATCCACCCAATATTTAGTGTCCTCTGTTAAATGTGTTTCTAAGAGGCATATTATTGCCGGTAAATATTTCTGACAAACTGAAAAAATAGCGTGCCTTTTAACTTTATCGCTCATACCCCTCACATTCCATGCGATCAACTTCGTAGTCTTTCCGAGCCCTCACCTAACGCACCAGCAAGAAGAGAAGAAGAGAGAGAAACATCAAGAAGACAAATAAATCCATAGGAGGAACAAATTAATTTTCCAATTTCATATCTTCCCCCGTGCTCAAAACCCATTTTTCCCCACACGTCCTTTCCCCACTGGTTGGCTTGGTGAAAGGAATTTATCCATTTTATTTGCTGGGCTTTTCGGATTTTTATGGGAGGTCGTCATACCCCTCCTGCTTCTGACCATAAATGTTAGTACAGCTTACAAAGAATCCCTAATATCACCTTTATTGTGAGACTGCAGACAAGGACTGGGTACTCAGTGGTTTAAAGTTGCAGATGGACTCCAATATCCCTCTTTATAGAGATCACAGCAAGTCACTAGTGATACAGTTTATAGAGATTGCAGGAAATCGCCCACAGTATGTAAATGAAAAAAAAAAAAAAAAAATTTAAAACAAAAAACAAAAAAACAAACAAAAAAAATATATATATAGTTCTTCCAAGCAACGGAGAGTCACTGGTAACACGATTAATGGAAAGCTGAGAAATATTGATGACACTGTTATTAGAGATTACAAAGAGTCACTAGTAATATTGTTACTGAGAATTGCAAACAGTCACTAGTAGCACAATTAAAGGAGATTGCAGAAAGAAACTGATAACAGAATTAATGGAGATTATAGCCGGTCACTAGTAGAATGGTTAATGAAGATTGCAGAGAATCACTGAGATCACAGTCAAGTGGAGATTGCAGACAGTAACTAATAACACGGTTAATGAATCTTGCAAAAAGTCACTGACATCACGATTAGAGGAGATTGCAAAAAGAATCACTGTTAATAGAGGTTGCAGGAGGACACTGATAAAACAGTAAATAAAAGTAACAAAGAGTCACTGATATCCCAATTAATGGAATTTGCAGACAGTCACTGATAACCCAGCTAATGGAGATTGCAGAGAGTCACCAATAGTATAGTTAATGAAAATTGCAAGGGTCACTGGTAGCAGCGTTAATATATTTTATAGAGAGTCGCTGGTAACGCGGTGCACAGTAATTGGAGATAGTAAGGATTTTTAAGCTCACAGCTGATAGCTCATACAGGAAGACACTGGAAAAATAACAATCACAATGGTGCTCCTGTTATACTCATCTGGTTCAGTCGAGGGAAGCTTTCCCCTTCAGAGTCCGCATAATCCAATTTTCCTCTCCGGGTTTGGCCCTTTCCTGGGGCCCTCTCACAGCCTTCCACAGGACAGGGGCCTTACTCTCAGGAGGCAACAATAACAGCGTACTGTAATGCAGGTCCCAGCTCTCTCACCGCCGGCCTGCTTCACTGGATGCCGTCCCTCTCTCTCTCCCCCTCAGCTCTCTCACCGCGTCTTGGGAGGAGGGAAGCGTCCACAATTCGCCCTCCTTTTACCGAGGTCGTGTATTCCTCACCCGCCGTGACTCTCTCACCGTCACCGCGGCTGCTCCACGCTCCACGCTCTCACTCGGCAATCTCCACTTCCTCTCTCGGCTTTCCTCGGAGCTACGCTGCGACCACGTGACCCAGCTCCTATACTCCTGATAGGTGCTCAGATGTCTCTTCCACCAGACTCTGTGCTCCTACATCTCCATTGTCCTCCGTCCAGCACCTCTCACTATCCGCCTCTCATGAGTTGATTCCTGGCATCAGAGCTAATTCCACTCAGAGCACTCGGCAGGTGGAGGAGCAAACACCTTAGCTCCTCCTCTTCCTCATCCTCCCACAAGATCTAGATAAAGCTAAACGTCTTACCCCTCGGCAGGCCAGATGGGCACTTTTTTTCACACGATTTGATTTTGAGGTAACCTTCAGACCTGGCTCCAAGAATGTAAAAGCAGAGGCTTTATCAAGTAGTTTTGACATCAGTAGTACTCCCACAGAGAACCCCGAAACAATTTTATCTCCTGGGGTAGTGGTAGCCATTTTACAGCCCGATCTGGCGGCTCAGGTGATAGACTCACAAGCCATGGCCCCTAGAAACTCCCCAGAAAAAAAAACTCTTCGTTCCCCCAAATCTTCGTCTTAGAGTTCTTGAAGAGACTCACTGCTCTGTACTAGCAGGTCATCCAGGCATCGCTGGAACTAGATATCTTTTAGCTCGTCATTATTGGTGGCCATCTTGGGCCAGAGATACGAAATTGTTTGTGGATGCATGTGAGGTCTGTGCTAGGTCAAAGGTGTCTCGTAGGTTGCCGGAGGGACTTCTTCAACCTTTACCAGTACCTACCAAACCCTGGACCCACATCTCTATGGATTTCATAACTGATCTACCAGTCTCCAAGGGTAAAACAGTGATTTGGGTGGTCATCGATAGATTCTCTAAAATGTGTCATCTTATTCCTCTTAGTAAACTCCCTAATGCATGTAGTTTGGCTTCTCTATTCATTAATCATATTGTTAGGAACCAGACAGCAGGACAAGACAAGTCAGTGAGCCCTAAGCTCAGCCCCGCCCACTGTCCTCTACCTACTTGCCACAATCCGCCCTAAAATGGCGGCGAGCAACTGGGCGGCAGTCCCTGCACTGGCTAGGTGGGACACAAAGACAAGACAGACAGACAAAACACAATGAAGAATAGTCAGCAATCCGGGTCACAACGGTCTGGCAGCAAAGGTACAAAATCAGAATCCAAAAGAGTAGTCGAATAACAGGCAATATGGTCGGGGGCAGGCAGCAAGCAAGGGTAGTCAGAAAACAAGGCAAGGGACAGAAAACCAGATAGATGCAGGCAGAGCTGGGATACAGGACAGGGAGCTATACTGAATAACCAGCAATGATCTGGGATACGGAGAATGACTTATAGTGAACCAGAGCCCGGTCCAGAATCCCATTGGAGCAGCCTCCTGACTGCAGAGCATACACAGCTGATAACAAGGAAACTGACTGGCTATAAGATCCCTCAATCACAGAAACCAGAGCAAGAAAGCTTAACTCTGAACCTGCCAGAGAGCTACACAGGTGGACACGGGTGTGGTGGAAGCCTGCTAATCACCACCCAGCAAGGGCTGGAATAAGACAGTGTTCAGACATAAATGAAATACAAACATAAAAGTGCAGAATCATGGCCAAAAGCGCAGTCTCGGTCGTATCTTACGAACTGAGGACTGCGCCAAGGTTCCAACAGGAACATTCATGACAGTACCCCCCCCCCCTTTATGAGGGGCCACCGGACCCTCATTTGATAAAACAAGAGTGGACGGTAAGTGATCTCTCACCACGCAAGTCTCATCACTAGATATGTCACTGTCAGTCTCCCACTCCTCAGAGGAAGTATCCAGCTGACTGACAGATGGTTCATCAACAGAATTTACAGGACCTTTCAAATCAGAATCAGACACATTTTTGTTAATGTCAGAGTAATTTTTGTCTGAACACATAGATATCACCTTAGTAGGCTCAGCAGAAGAACCATGCATATCCATACCACCTAGAAGTACCTGTGCGCCAGGGCAGTTTCTAGGCCATTTTGGCAACAGGGCGAATCTGAAAAAAGCGCCCCCCCCCCTGGACCTCAATCAGCTTTTGTCAATATGGGGGCATGCTGAGTGAGGTGTGAGGTCCAAGGGGGGACCTAGACTGCAGGGCGCCCCTTTCTGGAACATGTGTCCTGGATTCCTGGGAGGGCTGATTCTGGGGGACACTTACAGAAGGAGGCCATGTTCACATGGCGTAAGAGACCAGCCGTTCCGTGACCCGGCCGGGTCATGGAGTGGCCGGTCTGTGCAAAGATTATCCCAGATGATCTTTCCTGCCGCAAAGTTCTGATGCGGGCGCATCAGTGCGCGCCCGCATCAGAACTCCCCATAGCTCACTATGAGGCAAGCGGCTTGCTCCATAGTGTGCACTGACATGGGTTTCTGCGGCCGCAATTCACTGAATAGCGGTTGCAGAAAACTGACATGTCATTTCTTTGCGGCCCTGCGAGGGGTCCTGGCCGGAGCGTATACTATGGGGGAGATTTATCAAACATGGTGTAAAGTGAGACTGGCTCAGTTGCCCCCGGCAACCAATCAGATTCCACCTTTCATTCCTCACAGACTCTTTGGAAAATGAAAGGTGGAATCTGATTGGTTGCCGGGGGCAACTGAGCCAGTCTCACTTTACACCATGTTTGATAAATCTCCCTCTATGTGTATACACTCCGGCCGGGATCCCATGGAAAGCAAAGTTTTCGTACAAAGTACGGCCACTGTTGCCGATAGCAACAACGGCTGTACTTTTACGAAAACATACGTTGTGAGAACATAGCCGGAAATAGTAAGAGGAGACAGGTCACCCCCTCCCATCCTGGAGTGATGTATCTGTGACCACAGCTCCCTTGTGAATAACTACAACTCTCAGAATGCCCTACACTAATGAAGCTCTCAGGGCATGTTGGGAGTTGTAGTTTGTGAGGGGACGACACCTTGAGGTCTCTCTTCGTTCGCAGCATATTCTGAGGGCTGTGGCCTGTCAGTAAATGGTGGGAGTTGTATAAATTATTATCGGTTGCACATCTCTGTGTATACAGGGAATATACAGCCGATAGTAATGTATTTCTATGGCTGTACGAACCATACAGCAGCCTGGTTGTACATGACTGCATCTGGGGCATGAAGGCCCTTACTAATATATATATATAGCAATATGGGCCCTATACTATGAATATCACTTCTCTGTCTCCTTCAGTTTCTCCTCATCAGACACTTATTGCAGCAAAGAGATTAAGGTTTAACCTTTACATTGCCTGCACAGGTTACTGATGTAAGGGTTAAACTCTCAGCAATAATTACAAGTGGCTGATAAGGAGAAAGTAGAGACTCCAGAGTGAAGCTGCCCATCCCCCCCCCACACACACACACACACACACTCACACTCACACTCACATACCTGGCCGGACACTGCCCATGTCTTCCCAGTCCCCCCACCCCCACACACTCAGCTGTAATAGGAGAGAGAAGCTGGACTTACAGGCTGCTTCTCCTGTGCTGTATTCAGGCCGGGTCGGGGGAGGAGAGCTGTCACATGGAGCTGCTGCCTGTGTGACATCCTTAGCAGAGCAGCCAGGAAGTATCCCGAGGTCTCTGCTGCTGCCTCCTCTCTCCTCTCCCTGCAGCGTTCATATGACAGGACACAAAAAGAGCCCCCCAGGAGCCAGGTGCAGTGTGAGGGGCGCACAGAGGTCTATGCCCCGGCCTCTGCACAGACAATGTCGGCCACTGCTGCTGAGTGAGGAGGGCGCCCCCTAGCTGTCAGCGCCCCGTGCCATAGTCCGCCCTGCACGGTGCTAGAAACGGCCCTGCTGTGCGCCCAGGTGACTCTCCTGGTTGTCACCTGGACGCTGATGACCTTGTCGCCGAGGACGTTTCAGGCAGTAGTTGATGAAATCTGTCACCACAGTAAAAGCAAAGTCCATAACGCCTCCGGTGTTCCCTTCTGGTCTCGTAGCCCATAACTCCCAACTGCATGGGTTCATCCTCGATATAATCATGGGGAGGGACAGGTTTTTTCAAAAAGAGAGATGGAGAGACAGAAGGTTTAGAAAAGTCAGGACCTGCTTTCTTCTTTTGCCTATCCCTGAGCCTGCGGTCTATGCGTACCGCCAAAGCCATGGCCTGCTTTAGGGTAGGTGGCTCTGGATGACCTGTCCAGGGATCCTTAATGCCATCAGATATCCCCTGCTTAAACAGTGCTTTAAGCGCGGCCTCACACCACCCGGTTGTTATACTATGGCGCCTAAACTCAGCACAATAATCCTCATCAGGTCTCTTGCCCTGACGAATGGTCAGTAAATGTGTCTCAGCTAGGCCCACATGATCGGGTTGGGCATAGATGGCTCCTAGAGACTGAAAAAAATTCTCTAAATTGCTCCACTCCTCAGCCTCAGGAGAGAGCCTGAGGGCCCAAGCCTGGGGATCTCCCTGCAACAGTGAGACAACAATACCCACTTTCGCTTGCTGTGTAGGGAAGTGGTTGAGACGAAAATATAATAGGCAAGAATTTTTGAATGTCTCGTATTTGTCACGGTCACCAGAAAAGCGGTCAGGGAGCAACATTGTGGTTTTGGAAGGTTTAACAACCACCGGGGGCGCTACTACTGCTTCAGCCTGATTTTGAGAAAGAATCTGGACCTGTTTAACTAGGTCCACTACCAAGACTGACAGCCTCCATTTTAGTAACAAGGTCCGAGTCCAGTAGCTGATTAACCTGGTTGGCCAGCTTGACCACTAGGCCTGACACCCCCTCCACTTGGGTAGCAAGATCTTTGACTGTAGCCATAACAGAGGGGGGCAGTATATTTTAGGCTGGTTATTCTGTTAGGAACCGGACAGCAGGACAAGACAAGACAGTGAGCCCTAAGCTCAGCCCCGCCCACTGTCCTCTACCTACTTGCCACAATCCACCCTAAGATGGCGGTGAGCAACTGGGCGGCAGTCCCTGCACTGGCTAGGTGGGACACAAAGACAAGACAGACAGACAAAACACAATGAAGAATGGTCAGCAATCCGGGTCACAACAGTCTGGCAGCAAAGGTACAAAATCAGGATCCGAAAGAGTAGTCGAATAACAGGCAATATGGTCGGGGGCAGGCAGCAAGCAAGGATAGTCAGAAAACAAGGCAAGGGACAGAAAACCAGAGGTAACGCAGATAGATGCAGGCAGAGCTGGGATACAGGACAGGGAGCTATACTGAATAACCAGCAATGAACTGGGATACGGAGAACAACTTATAGTGAACCAGAGCCCGGTCCAGAATCCCATTGGAGCAGCCTCCTGACTGCAGAGCATACACAGCTGACAACAAGGAAACTGACTGGCTATAAGATCCCTCAATCACAGAAACCAGAGCAAGAAAGCTTAACTCTGAACCTGCCAGAGAGCTACACAGGTGGACACGGGTGTGGTGGAAGCCTGCTAATCACCACCCAGCAAGGGCTGGAATAAGACAGTGTTCAGACATAAATGAAATACAAACATAAAAGTGCAGAATCATGGCCAAAAGCGCAGTCTCAGTCGTATCTTACGAACTGATGACTGCGCCAAAGTTCCAACAGGAACATTCATGACACATATTCTCCGCCTGCATGGGGTTCCCGAAAATATTGTTTCTGATAGGGGGGTACAATTTGTATCAAAGTTCTGGAGAGAATTCTGTGGCCGTCTGGGTATATCCTTGTCTTTTTCCTCAGCGTTCCATCCTCAGTCTAATGGGCAAATTGAGAGAGTAAACCAGTCATTGGAACAGTTTTTAAGATGTTTTGTTGCAGGGTCTCAGGACAAATGGAAGGAATATTTACCCTTAGCTGAGTTTGCACTAAATAATCGTGAAAATCAGTCTCTCAAAATGTCGCCTTTCTTTTGCAATTTCGGGTTTAACCCTATGTACTCTTCCGTTCATGCTGCCGAGTCGATCAACCCATCCGCTGAAAAAACCTACAAAAGACTGTGCACGGTCTGGGCCCAGGCTCTGCAGAACCTGGTTAAAGCCCAAGAATGCTCTAAGAGACAATCTGATAAAAGACGCATATCTGGCCCAGAGTACAAGGTGGGGGATGAGGTATGGCTCTCGACCAGAAATTTGAAATTGAGAACGCCATCCGGTAAACTGTCGCCAAAATTCATCGGTCCCTATGTAATTCTGAAGATCATTAATCCTGTTTCTTTTAAGTTGCAGTTGCCGAAGAGTATGAAAATCTATGATGTTTTCCATAAATCACTGTTAAAGAAATATGTTAATCCGGTGTTGCCATCTGTCCTCCCTGCTCCCTTGGTCGTTCAAGGAGAGCTGGAGTACGAAGTGGAGAGAATTCTGGATTCCCGTTGGGTCCAGAGTTCTTTGCAGTACCTGGTTCATTGGAGGGGATTTGGCCCTGAAGAGCGCACTTGGGTCGCAAGTAGGGACATGCATGCGCCGCGTCTTGTTTGACAATTTCACTCATGCAACCCTCTCAAGCCGGGTCCTTTAAATAAGGGTCCTGAGGCCCCTCATAAAAGGGGGGGGGGGGGTAATGTTATGAACTCACCTGCCAGGGCTCCTGCGGCGTCCTCCTCGGTCCCTCGGGTGACGTCACGGAGACCCGACGGCGTCCCTGGTAACCAGGGACGCCGCGGCTCCGTGACACTCGTGGCGGCCGCCCAGCCTGTGCAGCTAACGGGATCATGCTCAGGCTGAGGGGCGGATCGCTCCGCCACTCAGTCTGTAGCAGATCAGCTGCTAGGTATCTGGGATCAGAGGGTCGGACCAATGGTGTGCTGGTCCGGCCTCCTGACCCAGTATAAAGTGTAATCACTGCCAGCTCTCTTTGCTGGCTATTAGTTGTACTGATCCCAGCTCCCCAGTTCCCTGTATTCTGCCCTATTCTTTCTACATTATCTTGCCCGGATTCTGACCTTCTGCCTGCCCCCTGACTACCCGCTTCTTACTGATTCTGTACTGTGTTGCTCGTTCGGTTTCTGACTTGGCTAGTTGACCTTCCGCATTGTGTTTGTCTGTCTGTCTGCGTTTTATGTTCTGCACATATTCAGCATAGGGATTGTCTTCGTGGTTGTCCGCGACCGCTTAGGGTCAACCGAGGCAAGTAGGCAGGTGACAGTGGGTGGGATCAGATTCAGGGCCCACTGTCTCGTGTCTTGTCATCACCTGCCTATCGTGACACTTACCACATACGATTTTAGGGAACTTATGGTCCAAAAGAAAAAGCTAAAGCGCTCACTTACCGTCTCTTACAGAGAGGCTACTCGACGTGTGAACTGCAGGAGGCAGAAGAGAAAGCTTTTAAAAAAGACAGAAAGACGTTGCTGCACACTGTTAAACATAAAAAAACAAGAGATAAAAGAACATAGACAACAGTTCACATTCACGTTTAAATACAGCCCGATGGCCAATGTAATAGAAGAAGTTAGAAATAAAAATTGGTATCTAATCCATAATGATCCTATTTTGTCTCAAAAATTAACAGAACGACCCATGATTACATATGAAAGGTGTAAAAATATAAAAGATGTTTTGGTCCACACTAAATTTACTAATAAGAAAACACTACAAGAACGTACATGGTTAAATTCTGTGGCTCCAATCGGCTTGTTCAAATGTGGAAGTTGTTCTTGGTGTAATCAAGCACTAGAGACAAAACCAGTCACTTTGGGCGGCGTAAGGTGCGATGTAAAGGATTTCATTTGTTGCAGAACTAAATGTGTAGTTTATGCTATTACATGTATATGTGGCCGATTCTACATAGGAAAGACTAATAGAAGATGTGAACACTTCTCACAATGCTGACACAACTTGTCGGAAATTTACAGGATTAAAAAGGCTATATAGCATAGCAGGGCAAGATGTTAATCAACAGCCATTGAAAATAGAAACACGTTTGATACTTGCAACTGGGGCGCAAGGGAACTGTGGTCTTAATGATAAAACTGAATCAAGCATGTTTGCACATTGAACATAATTATGGTAAAATGTTAAAATTGGAATGTTACAGTTTATAAATCGTTGCAAAAGCACGTATAACATTGTTTTTAACTTTATACAAGGGTTTAATACCCGTATTTTAGTTACGCCTACTCTGCATACGTCACTGAAGGTATTTACCTGTGACCGGCAGAGTGGGCGTCATCTGATGAAGCGCGCATGCGCGCGAAATGGCCGTCATGTGTGTGATGCACCTGTGAGATGTGGCGTCTGACGTCCCACAAACATGCATTGAACCCATATGTTAACTACGAATAAATAAAGAATTACTGCAATAAAACCGGTGAGTGCCCGCAATTTTTTCTCTCTTAATTCGTACATTACATTGACTTCACCGTTTGGGGAGCAAAACCCAGTGCGTTTTTTTATACTGGTCCGCATGGCAAGACCTTGATATATGTATGGAATATGTATGTATACGTGCAAGCAGTGTCGGTGATACTTTCTCTATAGACTGTGTGGTATATATATATATATATATATATATTATAATGCCTGTGTGTGTGTATAGATATATATAATGTCTGCGCCCGTGTGTGTATATACATATATATATATATATATATATATATATAATGTCTGCCCTGTAGATATATCTATCTATGTCTGGTGCCGCATCTCCATGGAGCGATATGTTCTTTACTATAGAAGAAGTTGTCGCCATCACTTCTGCTGTAGAGTGTAAGCTCTTGTGCCTGTACAGTAGTGTGTCCTGGAGGGGGGGCGCAGGGTCCTAGATCTCCTGGAGGGGGGGCATGACTATTTGGGGGTGTTGGTCATTGACTCTTATAGGGTCTTCTGGCTCTCAGGTTTAGGCCCAGCTGATGGAGCCGACTACTCGATGTTGATGGGGGCGGGAGTAAGTGGGGGGGTCGTCCATAAAACCTTCTCGGTGTGTTGGATTTGGTGCTAAAGTCCTTGTCCCACACTGGTTACTCCATGACATTTGTCCTGGCTGTGATCTGGCGGCTCCCGGTGAGCTCGTCTGTTGGTACCGTTTGTCGTTTCCCCCCCCCAGTGGTGTGTCTTTTGGCTCCTCCCCCCCCCCGGCCGCCTCGCCTGTCACGTCCCCTCTGCCAGCTTCCCCGGCTCTGTCTGGCGGCTCCCAGCCGGCTCCTCTGGCGGCTTTGTGTCTGGCGTCTCCCGGCCGGCTCCTCTGGCGGCTTTGTGTCTGGCGTCTCCCGGCCGGCTCCTCTGGCGGCTTTGTGTCTGGCATCTCCCGGCCGGCTCCTCTGGCGTCTCCCGGCCGGCTCCTCTGGCGGCTTTGTGTCTGGCATCTCCCGGCTCCTCTGGCGGCTTTGTTTATCTCGTCTGGCATCTCCCGGCCAGCTCCTCTGGTGGCTTTGTCTATCTCGTCTGGCATCTCCCGGCCGGCTCCTCTGGCGGCTTTGTTTATCTCGTCTGGCATCTCCCGGCCGGCTCCTCTGGCGGCTTTGTCTATCTCGTCTGGCATCTCCCGGCCGGCTCCTCTGGTGGCTTTGTCTATCTCGTCTGGCATCTCCCGGCCGGCTCCTCTGGTGGCTTTGTCTGGCATCTCCCGGCTGGCTCCTCTGGGGGCTTTGTCTGGCTCCTCTGGGGGCTTTGTCTGGCTCCTCTGGGGGCTTTGTCTGGCTCATCTGGCGGCTCCCGGACGGCTCCTCTCGGGGCTTTGTCTGGCATCTCCCGGCTGGCTCCTCTGGCGGCTTTGTCTATCTCGTCTGGCATCTCCCGGCCGGCTCCTCTGGTGGCTTTGTCTGGCATCTCCCGGCTGGCTCCTCTGGGGGCTTTGTCTGGCTCCTCTGGGGGCTTTGTCTGGCTCATCTGGCGGCTCCCGGACGGCTCCTCTGGGGGCTTTGTCTGGCATCTCCCGGCTGGCTCCTCTGGCGGCTTTGTCTGGCATCTCCCGGCTGGCTCCTCTGGCGGCTTTGTGTCTGGTGTCTCCCGGCCGGCTCCTCTGGCGGCTTTGTGTCTGGCATCTCCCGGACGGCTCCTCTGGCGTCTCCCGGCCGGCTCCTCTGGCGGCTTTGTGTCTGGCATCTCCCAGCTCCTCTGGCGGCTTTGTTTATCTCGTCTGGCATCTCCCGGCCGGCTCCTCTGGCGGCTTTGTCTATCTCGTCTGGCATCTCCCGGCCGGCTCCTCTGGTGGCTTTGTCTGGCATCTCCCGGCCGGCTCCTCTGGGGGCTTTGTCTGGCTCCTCTGGGGGCTTTGTCTGGCTCATCTGGCGGCTCCCGGACGGCTCCTCTGGGGGCTTTGTCTGGCATCTCCCGGCTGGCTCCTCTGGCGGCTTTGTCTGGCATCTCCCGGCTGGCTCCTCTGGCGGCTTTGTCTGGCATCTCCCGGCTGGCTCCTCTGGCGGCTTTGTCTGGCATCTCCCGGGCGGCTCCTCTGGCGGCTTTGTCTGGCATCTCCCGGGCGGCTCCTCTGGGGGCTTTGTCTGGCTCCTCTGGCGGCTTTGTCTGGCATCTCCCGGCTGGCTCCTCTGGCGGCTTTGTTTATCTCGTCTGGCATCTCGCGGGCAGCTCCTCTGGTGGCTTTGTCTGGCTCGTCTGGTGTCTCCCGGCCGGCTCCTCTGGGGGCTTTGTCTGGCATCTCCCGGCTGGCTCCTCTGGTGGCTTTGTCTGGCTCGTCTGGCGGCTCCCGGACGGCTCGTCTACCACCCTTGTTTTCCTGAAGATAAAAGGCTTAGTTGTTGCGGAATAATCATTCAACCCGTCCGGGCTGCCATGTTGTTCTATGAGATCTCCACAGTGATCGTGCTGATCATGACCTCAGTCAGATGGGGGGAAGAAGGCTCCAAGAAGGAAATCCCAGTGCAGCGGGGGAGGGGAGGAATGTCTGAGCCGGAGGCTGTGAGTGACCCCTGGTGATGGGGAGTGGTGGTCCGGCAGGTTCTACCAGTCTGGTCATACGGGAAGGAGACTTATATAGCACAGTCTATATTTATATATAGATGGAAAGATACACGATGGAGGAAACAAGCTGTACAGCCCGAGGGGGAAGAATGTCTGTATATGGGGGGCTCTACCATTCCCATAGGGGGTCCGGCAGGTTCTACCACTCATTGTGGAAGGGAGGAGATGTGTACGGTGTTGTCTATATTGTAATGATGATTTGGGAAAATACACTGTCCGGGCTTCAAACCTCTGTATGTATGGGGGGTCCGGGCTTCAAACCTCTGTATGTATGGGGGGTCGGGGCTTCAAACCTCTGTATGTATGGGGGGTCTGGGCTCCATGCCTCCTGTATGTATGGGGGGTCCAGGCTCCACGCCTCCTGTATGTACGGGGGGGGGGGGGGGGGGGGTCCGGGCTCCACGCCTCCTGTATGTATGGGGGGGGCGGGCTCCACGCCTCCTGTATGTATGGGGGGTCCGGGCTCCATGCCTCCTGTATGTATGGGGGGTCCGGGCTCCACGCCTCCTGTATGTATGGGGGTCCGGGCTCCACTCCTCCTGTATGTATGGGGGAGTCCGGGCTCCACGCCTCCTGTATGTATGGGGGTCCGGGCTCCACGCCTTCTGTATGTATGGGGGTTCGGGCTCCACGCCTCCTGTATGTATGGGGGAGTCCGGGCTCCACGCTTCCTGTATGTATGGGGGTTCGGGCTCCACGCCTCCTGTATGTATGGGGGTCCGGGCTCCACGCCTCCTGTATGTATGGGGGTCCGGGCTCCACTCCTCCTGTATGTATGGGGGAGTCCGGGCTCCACGCTTCCTGTATGTATGGGGGTCCGGGCTCCACTCCTCCTGTATGTATGGGGGAGTCCGGGCTCCACGCCTCCTGTATGTATGGGGGTCCGGGCTCCACGCCTCCTGTATGTATGGGGGTTCGGGCTCCACGCCTCCTGTATGTATGGGGGAGTCCGGGCTCCACGCTTCCTGTATGTATGGGGGTTCGGGCTCCACGCCTCCTGTATGTATGGGGGTCCGGGCTCCACGCCTCCTGTATGTATGGGGGTCCGGGCTCCACTCCTCCTGTATGTATCGCGGGTCCGGACTCCACAGTTCCTGTATGTATGGGGGGTCCGGGCTCCACGCCTCCTGTATGTATGGGGGGGTCCGGGCTTTACGCCTCCTGTATTTATGGGGGGTCCGGGCTCCACGCCTCCTGTATGTATGGGGGGTCCAGGCTCCACGCCTCCTGTATGTATGGGGGGTCCAGTCTCCACACCTCCTGAATGTAGGGGGGGTCCAGGCTCCACGCCGCCTGTATGTATGGGGGGTCCGGGCTCCACGCCCCCTGTATGTATGGGGGGTCCGGGCTCCACGCCTCCTGTATGTATGGGGGGTCTGGGCTCCACGCCTCCTGTATGTATGGGGGTCCGGGCTTCACGCCTCCCGTATGTATGGGGGGTCCGGGCTCCACGCCTCCTGTATGTATGGGGGGGGGGGGGGTCCAGGCTTTATGCCTCCCGTATGTATGGGGAGTCTGGGCTCCACGCCCCCTGTATGTATGGGGGTCCGGGCTCCACGCCTCCTGTATGTATGGGGGGGGGGGTCCAGGCTTTATGCCTCCCGTATGTATGGGGGGGTCCGGGCTCCACGCCCCCTGTATGTATGGGGGGTCCGGGCTCCATGCCTCCTATATGTAATGGGGGGGGGGTCCGGGCTCCACGCCCCCTGTATGTAATTTGGGGGGTGGTCAGGGCTCCACGCCTCCTGTATGTAATTTGGGGGGGGGTCCAGGCTCCATGCCTCCTGTATGTATGGGGGGGTCCGGGCTCCACGCCTCCTGTATGTACGGGGGGGTCTGGGCTCCATGCCTCCTATATGTATGGGGGGTCTGGGCTCCACGCCTCCTGTATGTAATGGGGGGTCCGGGCTCCACGCCTCCTGTATGTATGGGGGGGGGCTGGGCTCCATGCCTCCTATATGTATGGGGGGTCTGGGCTCCACGCCTCCTGTATGTAATGGAAGGGTCTGGGCTCCACGCCTCCTGTATGTAATGGGGGGGTCCGGGCTCCACGCCTCCCGTATAGGGGTCCGGGCTCTAGTGAGATTGGAAATATCATGTATAAGACTTGCCAGCCACTGGAGCTTCTTCAAGGATTCTCCACCACAAGACGATTCTGTAGATTCTATGTGCGTCTGTCTGGGGGGGCCCAGCACATGAAGGGGTGGCCGTAGATGGAGAATCAATGGCCACAACAGGGATGGGAAACCATTGGCCCTCCAGCTGTTGCAGAACTAAAGTTCCCATCATGCCAGGAGGAGGAGGACCGATGGTCCCCATTAGAGATGAGCTTGAGAGCCATCGCTCAGCATTTGATTACCTGTGGCTGAAAAAGATGGAGGCCGCTCTAGGGAGTCCCTGAGAACATGGGGCATGAAATAATCACCGAGATCTGCGGCTCCTGGCACTGAGACTCCTGGCACTGCGGCACCTGGCACTACGGCTCCTGACACTGAGACTCCTGGCACTGCGGCACCTGGCACTGCGGCACCTGGCACTACGGCTCCTGACACTGAGACTCCTGGCACTGCGGCACCTGGCACTGCGGCACCTGGCACTGCGGCTCCTGGCACTGAGACACCTGGCACTGAGACTCTTGGCACTGAGACTCCTGGCACTGCGGCACCTGGCACTGCGGCTCCTGGCACTGCGGCTCTTGGCACTGCGGCTCCTGGCACTGCGGCTCCTGGCACTGCGGCACCTGGCACTACGGCTCCTGACACTGAGACTCCTGGCACTGCGGCACCTGGCACTGCGGCACCTGGCACTGCGGCTCCTGGCACTGAGACACCTGGCACTGAGACACCTGGCACTGAGACTCTTGGCACTGAGACACCTGGCACTGCGGCACCTGGCACTACGGCTCCTGACACTGAGACTCCTGGCACTGCGGCACCTGGCACTGCGGCTCTTGGCACTGCGGCACCTGGCACTGAGGCTCCTGGCACTGCGGCACCTGGCACTGCGGCTCCTGGCACTGCTGCTCCTGGCACTGAGGCTCTTGGCACTGCGGCTCCTGGCACTGCGGCACCTGGCACTGCGGCTCTTGGCACTGCGGCACCTGGCACTGCGGCTCCTGGCACTACGGCTCCTGGCATTGCGGCTCCTGGCACTACATCTCCTGGCACTGCGTCTCCTGGCACTGCGGCACCTGGCACTGCGGCTCTTGGCACTGTGGCACCTGGCACTGCGGCTCCTGGCACTGCGGCTCCTGGCACTACGGCTCCTGGCACTGCGGCTCCTGGCACTGCGGCTCCTGGCACTGAGGCTCCTGGCACTGAGGCTCCTGGCACTGCGGCTCCTGGCACTGTGGCACCTGGCACTGAGGCTCCTGGCACTGCGGCACCTGGCACTGAGGCTCCTGGCACTGCGGCTCCTGGCACTGCGGCTCCTGGCACTGCGGCACCTGGCACTGAGGCTCCTGGCACTGAGGCTCCTGGCACTGCGGCTCCTGGCACTGAGGCTCCTGGCACTGCGGCTCCTGGCACTGAGGCTCCTGGCACTGCGGCACCTGGCACTACGGCTCCTGACACTGAGACTCCTGGCACTGCGGCACCTGGCACTGCGGCTCCTGGTACTGTGGCACCTGGCACTGCGGCTCCTGGCACTGCGGCTCCTGGCACTGTGGCACCTGGCACTGAGACTCCTGGCACTGAGGCTCCTGGCACTGAGGCTCCTGGCACTGAGGCTCCTGGCACTGAGGCTCCTTGCACTGCGGCACCTGGCACTGGAGGAGGCGGAGTCGACCATCACTACCATCTGCACATAGATCCAGAGGTGAGAAGAAACGACACGGAGGAGACAGACGCCGGGGTTACAGTCACTTTATTTTAAGTAGAAGATGAACAGATGGGGTCATGGACCTTACACAGAAGGAAACGTGTGATGTCACCCTACAGAGCCTTGTATGAGGGGCGGAGCCTGTGATGTCACCCTACAGAGCCTTGTATGAGGGGCGGAGCCTGTGATGTCACCCTACAGAGCCTTGTATGAGGGGCGGAGCCTGTAATGTCACCCTACAGAGCCTTGTATGAGGGGCGGAGCCTGTGATGTCACCCTACAGAGCCCTGTATGAGGGGCGGGGCCTGTGAAGTAACCCCACAGAGCTTTATGCAAGGTCTCCTAGAAGCAGGCTGTAGGGAAGTGTTCTCGGTCTTGGGGCAGGGGTGTAGGTTCTAGAAGTGAGAATTGCCTTTGGTTCTGGATCTTCTTCATGGACCAGCTCTTCACCTTGTGCTCTGTCTTCTCCGGAGGCGGCCATCTTGTAAGCTGGTTGGGTTTCCTTCTTGTTGGGGTCCTCCTGGGGGGGGGCTAGTACTTTGGTTCCTGATAATAACTTGGGGTTTGCACAGTTTGCACCAGGGGGACAGGAGTCATGTGGGCGGTGACGAAGCTGACTGGCTGTTTCCGCTTCTTGATCTCTCGCGCCATCTGGCACCAGGTGCAGCAGTAACAGCAGCAGACAGTGCAGCAGTCGTTACAGATGGAGCCCTGAGGGGGAGAGGAGAAGTCAGTGACACCCACCACACCCTGCAATGTTACAGACAAGGGTCACATGACCTAACGCTCCCTCCCCGATCCTCCGACCACCAGAGGTCGCTGCAGGTACGTACCGGGATCTTGTAGCGCTCTCTGAGGGCCGCCCGCATGGCTAGAGATACACTGGGGACATTCAGGTTATAGCCGATCCAGCTGCACTCCAGCAGGGGGAGACACAGGCACTCCCCAAAGTCACTGGTGGTGGCGCACTGGAAGCACTGGAAACACCAGAAACCAAAGCAGCCTGGGAAGAGAGGACAGAGATATAGCACTCAGATCTACTATAGACAAGGGGGCGGGGACTGTGACTACCTCTATACACAGGATATACAGGGGGCGGGGCTGTGACTACCTCTATACACAGGATATACAGGGGGCGGGGCTGTGACTACCTCTCTATACACAGAATATACAGGGGGCGGGGCTGTGACTACCTCTCTATACACAGGATATACAGGGGGCGGGGACTGTGACTACCTCTATACACATGATATACAGGGAGCGGGGCTGTGACTATCTCTATACCAGGGGCGGGCTGGGCCGGGGGGCAGGGTGGCATCTGCCCCCCGGGCCGTTCTTCCCCACTTCATTGAAGGGCCGCACAGCTGTCACTCACTGACAGCTGGTTGAAGGTCTCAGGGCCGCCCTGCAGCTTCTTGCCTCCCCAGCGCTCTTTTCTCTGTCACCTAAGAGCGCTGAGAGGCCAGGCTGTATTGCGGGCCACCGCTGAAGCTCCGCCCCCTCCACGCCGTCAAGCCCCGCCCCCTTAGCAGACCCCTATACTTTTAACTAAAGCCTATGAGGCTTATAGTTAAAAGTAAACTGCTGCACCTTCTCCCTCCGGCCACTAGGGGCCGCTCTGTCCCCCCAGCTGTCACTACTACAGCCTGGATAGAGGAGCCGGAAGACAGAGAAGATGGTGGTCTGCAGGGAGCCAGGTAATTACTGGAGCCTACAGAGCAATCCCTGCAGCCCCCCTATCCCTCCCCACACACAGCATCCCCTGCAGCCCCCCATCCCCACACACACACAGCATCCCCTGCAGCCCCCCATCCTCCCACACAGCATGCCCTGCAGCCCCCCATCCTCCCACACACATAGCATCCCCTGCAGCCCCCCCTATCTCCAAACACAGCATCCCCTGCAGCCCCCCTATCCCTCCCCACACACAGCATCCCCTGCAGCCCCCCTATCCCTCCCCACACACAGCATCCCCTGCAGCCCCCCATCCTCCCACACACACACACAGCATCCCCTGCAGCCCCCCATCCCCAAACACAGCATCCCCTGCAGACCCCCCTATCTCCAAACACAGCATCCCCTGCAGCCCCCCTATCCCCCCACACACAGCATCCCCTGCAGACCCCCATCCCTACACACACAGCATCCCCTGCAGCCCCCTCCATCCCCCCACACAGCATCCCCTGCAGCCCCCCCTATCCCCAAACACAGCATCCCCTGCAGACCGCCCTATCTCCAAACACAGCATCCCCTGCAGCCCCCCCTATCTCCAAACACAGCATCCCCTGCAGCCCCCCCTATCCCCAAACACAGCATCCCCGGCAGACCGCCCTATCTCCAAACACAGCATCCCCTGCAGCCCCCCCTATCCCCAAACACAGCATCCCCTGCAGCCCCCCCTATCCCCAAACACAGCATCCCCGGCAGACCGCCCTATCTCCAAACACAGCATCCCCTGCAGCCCCCCTATCCCTCCCCACACACAGCATCCCCTGCAGCCCCCCATCCTCCCACACACACACAGCATCCCCTGCAGCCCCCCATCCTCCCACACACACACAGCATCCCCTGCAGCCCCCCCTATCCCCAAACACAGCATCCCCTGCAGACCCCCCTATCTCCAAACACAGCATCCCCTGCAGCCCCCCTATCCCCACACACACAGCATCCCCTGCAGACCCCCCTATCTCCAAACACAGCATCCCCTGCAGCCCCCCTATCCCCACACACACAGCATCCCCTGCAGACCCCCATCCCTACACACACAGCATCCCCTGCAGCCCCCTCCATCCCCCCACACAGCATCCCCTGCAGCCCCCCCTATCCCCAAACACAGCATCCCCTGCAGACCGCCCTATCTCCAAACACAGCATCCCCTGCAGCCCCCCTATCCCCACACACAGCATCCCCTGCAGCCCCCCTTCCCCACACACACAGCAGCCCCCTTCATCCCCCCACACAGCATCCCCTGCAGCCCCCCCTATCTCCAAACACAGCATCCCCTGCAGACCCCCCTATCTCCAAACACAGCATCCCCTGCAGCCCCCCCTTCCCCACACACACAGCATCCCCTGCAGCCCCCTCCACCCCCCCCCACACAGCATCCCCTGCAGCCCCCTATCCCCAAACACAGCATCCCCTGCAGCCCCCCATCCCCCCCCACACAGCATCCCCTGTAGCCCCCCCATCCCCCCACACACAGCATCCCCTGCACCCCCCCATCCTTACACACAGCATCCCCTGCAGACCATCATCCCCACACACACAGCATCCCCTGCAGCCCCCCCTATCCCCACACACAGCATCCCCTGCAGACCCCCATCCCTACACACACAGCATCCCCTGCAGCCCCCTCCATCCCCCCCACACAGCATCCCCTGCAGCCCCCCTATCCCCACACACAGCATCCCCTGCAGCCCCCTCCATCCCCCCCACACAGCATTTCCTGCAGCCCCCTATCCCCAAACACAGCATCCCCTGCAGACCCCCCATCCCCACACACACAGCATCCCCTGCACCCCCCATCCTTACACACAGCATCTCATGCAGCCCCCCTCCACACACACAGCATCCCCTGCAGCCCCTCCTTCCCCCCCACACAGCATCCCCTGCAGCCCCCCCTATCCCCAAACACACACAGCATCCCCTGCAGACCCCCCATCTCCAAACACAGCATCCCCTGCAGACCCCCCTATACCCGAACATAGCATCTCCTGCAGACCCCCATCCCAACACACACACAGCATCCCCTGCAGACCCCCATCCCAACACACACACAGCATCCCCCGCAGCCCCCCATCCCCACACACACAGCATCCCCCGCAGCCCCCCATCCCCACACACACAGCATCCCCTGCAGCCCCCCCCCCCTCCACACACACACAGCATCCCATGTTTATTATTATTTTTACTAATAGGGGGTGCGCACATGAGGGGGCGGGGGAATTTCAACAGCAAAAGTGATCATGTGAAGGGAAAAGTGACTATGGTAAAAATACAGAAACCCCAGTTTCCCAGCATCTTGTATTGTACTCAGTGTAATGGAGGTCACCCAGCTTTCCCAGCATCTTATACCCAGTGGTTGGTAGCCTCGGGGAGATGCACAGTGAATCTATACTGTGCAGCTGAAAACCATATCAGCACAATTGTGCTCTTACCAAATATTACCCTCCCAACATCAGTGCAGGGATGGTGGATGATAACCCGGGCCTGTACTTCTGCCAGCAGCACAGTTTGGATAATGTCTCCAGCCCCTCTGGTCATTTGTGACCAGGGAATTCCTACTGCTCTGTGTGAAGGGGCCAGAAGTCTCTTTGGCAATGTAAGTCTATGGGACTATGATCCGTGTCAGCGCTGAGCCGTCCCATGGACTTATACAGGAAAGTGTCTTCCGACCCCTTCACAGGGAACAGTAGGAATTCCTTGTTTACAAATGACTGGAAGGGCTCAATGTGTTATCCGAACTGTGAGAACATTGCCGCTGGAGGAAGTATTGGAGTGGGTGGCATCTACCTTCCTCGCACTGATGTGGGGAGCGTAATAAAAGGTAAGGACCAGAGTGGTCCTTGAAGGATGGGCCGCTAGCCGGCTACTCATGGGCCACTGCTGTGTACCTGCCCCCCAGGCTAAAATGTGCCAGCCAGCCCCTGCTCTATACACAGTATATACAGGGGGCTGGGCTGTGACTACCTCTCTATACACAGTATATACAGGGGGCTGGGCTGTGACTACCTCCCTATACACAGTATATACAGGGGGCTGGGCTGTGTCTACCTCTCTATACACAGGATATACAGGGGGCGGGGCTGTGACTACCTCTATACACAGGATATACAGGGGGCTGGGCTGTGTCTACCTCTCTATACACAGGATATACAGGGGGCGGGGCTGTGACTACCTCTATACACAGGATATACAGGGGGCGGGGCTGTGTCTACCTCTCTATACACAGGATATACAGGGGGCGGGGCTGTGACTACCTCTCTATACACAGGATATACAGGGGTCGGGGCTGTGACTACCTCTCTATACACAGGATATACAGGGGGCTGGGCTGTGTCTACCTCTCTATACACAGGATATACAGGGGGCGGGGCTGTGACTACCTCTATACACAGGATATACAGGGGGCGGGGCTGTGTCTACCTCTCTATACACAGGATATACAGGGGTCGGGGCTGTGACTACCTCTATACACAGGATATCCAGGGGGAGGGGCTGTGACTACCTCTATAAACAGGATATACAGGGGGCGGGGCTGTGACTACCTCTCTATACACAGGATATACAGGGGGCGGGGCTGTGACTACCTCTATACACAGGATATCCAGGGGGAGGGGCTGTGACTACCTCTATACACAGGATATCCAGGGGGAGGGGCTGTGACTACCTCTCTATTTACAGGGGACGGGGCTGTAACTACCTCTATACACAGGATATACAGGGGGCGGGCTGTGACTACCTCTCTATACACAGGATATACAGGGGGCGGGGCTGTGACTACCTCTCTATACACAGGATATACAGGGGGCGGGGCTGTGACTACCTCTCTATACACAGGATATACAGGGGGCGGGGCTGTGACTACCTCTCTATACACAGGATATACAGGGGGCGGGGCTGTGACTACCTCTCTATACACAGGATATACAGGGGGCGGGGCTGTGACTACCTCTCTATACACAGGATATACAGGAGGCGGGGCTGTGACTACCTCTCTATACACAGGATATACAGAGGGCGGGGCTGTGACTACCTCTCTATACACAGGATATACAGGGGGCGGGGCTGTGACTACCTCTCTATACACAGGATATACAGGGGGCAGGGCTGTGACTACTCAGTGATGTCATCAATGGAGTTCCCCTTACATGTTCCCATGTCATCGCAGCAGTCGCACACTCCTGAGCTCCAGTCATTAGGTGACAGCTGAGTCACGGTTGTCACCGTCTGGGATAGCGCCACCGGCTGAATGGACACGGCCTGCATGATCTGTAATAGCAAAATGTAGACGTGAGGATGGGTGCTCAGTGCTGCCCCCTGTGCCCAGACCTGGAGAGTGGTCAGTGATGTCACTGCTGTTATTCAGCCCCGCCCCGTTAGTAATGTCACTGCTGTTATTCAGCCCCGCCCCGTTAGTAATGTCACTGCTGTTACTCAGCCCCACCCCCTGTTAGTGATGTCACTGCTGTTATTAAGCCCCGCCCCCTGTTGGTGATGTCACTGCTGTTTTTCAGCCCCGCCCCCTGTTAGTGATGTCACTCCCCCAGGACCTCAGCTGTTTGCCAGTAGTACACACATAGGACCCCCCTTCTCTTAATGCACTGGACGATCACAGCACATACCCCACTGTGCCGGGAGATAATTTACACAGTACAACACTATAGATGGGGGGGACTGGTGTACAGGGTCAGCAAGGAAAGGGTTACACCCAGCACTGACCCGGCTGCACTGAGCTGCTTATTTACACCGTACAACACTATAATAGAGGAGACTCAGCAATGACTGGTCTCCAGGTATACTGTATACTAGAGAGCAGGTGATGGTATATGGCAGTGACATCACCACTCTCCATGTTACTAACGACATCAGGTATAAGGTATATTATACACAATGTGACATCCCTCTACAGGTACAGTGCAGGGACATCCCTCTACAGGTACAGTGCAGGGACATCCTTCTACAGGTACAGTGCAGGGACATCCCTCTACAGGTACAATGCAGGGACATCCCTCTACAGGTACAGTGCAGGGACATCCTTCTACAGGTACAGTGCAGGGACATCCCTCTACAGGTACAATGCAGGGTCATCCCTCTACAGGTACAGTGCAGGGACATCCCTCTACAGGTACAGTGCAGGGACATCCCTCTACAGGTACAGTGCAGGGACATCCCTCTACAGGTACAGTGCAGGGACATCCCTCTACAGGTACAGTGCAGGGACATCCCTCTACAGGTACAATGCAGGGTCATCCCTCTACAGGTACAGTGCAGGGACATCCCTCTACAGGTACAATGCAGGGACATCCCTCTACAGGTACAATGCAGGGACATCCCTCTACAGGTACAGTGCAGGGACATCCCTCTACAGGTACAATGCAGGGACATCCGTCTACAGGTACAGTGCAGGGACATCCCTCTACAGGTACAGTGCAGGGAAATCCGTCTACAGGTACAGTGTAGGGACATCCCTCTACAGGTACAATGCAGGGAAATCCGTCTACAGGTACAGTGCAGGGACATCCCTCTACAGGTACAATGCAGGGAAATCCCTCTACAGGTACAGTGTAGGGACATCCCTCTACAGGTACAATGCAGGGAAATCCCTCTACAGGTACAGTGCAGGGACATCCCTCTACAGGTACAGTGCAGGGACATCCCTCTACAGGTACAGTGCAGGGACATGTAAAGAATACAATGATCCAGCACTTAGCGAAGAACGTTGCCTTTTATTTTTCCATTGCAGATAAAAACATGTGATACACCGTAGTGCAGGGACCCCACAGGAATCAGACGCGTTTCGAGCGCATGCGCACTCTTGTTCACTGATGATCCCACCCCACTACATTCCTTCCTTAAATACCCTACAATAGGGCTGGGCGGTATACCGCAAAAATACCGATACCGTCACTGGCGTCGGTTAACCGACTTCAACTTAGCCAGGACGGTAATTGCGGTATTTTTGTATTTTTATGTCCCCGCACCCGTCCTCTCAGAGCCCCCCGCACACACGAGCGGCCCGGCACGAGCGCTGCACGTCATGTGCAGGAACGCCAGTATCGGAGCGGGAGCTGGAGGAGCAACAGGGCTCAGGTGACAATGCCGCCCGCCCCTGTCTGCTCCAAGCGACCCCCCCCCCCCCCCCCCCCGTGCGCGCACCTCTCCGCCCTCTCCTCCCGTCCGGTCAGAGGCCCCGTCCTGCCGCATCTGTCCCGTCCATGTGCCCACCACCCGTCCGGTCCGGCGTCCCAGCACACTGAGGGGAGTACAGGTCAGCTGCTCCCAAGTGCTGCTCCTCCACCTTCAGCTCTGACATGGCCGCCTCCCTGCACACACAGGACAACGTGTGCCGCGCTCGCCGGCCGGGGGGGGGGGGCGCTCGGACAGGACTGTGCTGGTCCCCCCTCCCGGACCAGTCTCGTCCACCCGGCCGGCGAGCGCTGCACACGTTGTCCTGTGTGTGCAGGGAGGCGGCCATGTCAGAGCTGAAGGTGGAGGAGCAGCACTTGGGAGCAGCTGACCTGTCCTCTCATCCCCTCAGTACCAGTACAGGAGTGTAACATAGGAGGAATAATGGGCTGCAGCAGGCAGGATAACTTATAGCTGTGTGTGGTATCCTGCCTGCTGCAGCACATCCATTCCTCCTATGTTACTCTCCTGTACTGTTACTGAGGGGACTGCAGTCATACACCCCTGTCCGCCCCCCTATACAGTCATACACCCCTGTCCTCCCCATACAGTCATACACCCCTGTCCTCCCCATACAGTCATACACCCCTGTCCTCCCCATACAGTCATACACCCCTGTCCGCCCCCCTATACAGTCATACACCCCTGTCCGCCCCCCTATACAGTCATACACCCCTGTCCTCCCCATACAGTCATACACCCCTGTCCTCCCCATACAGTCATACACCCCTGTCCTCCCCATACAGTCATACACCCCTGTCCTCCCCATACAGTCATACACCCCTGTCCTCCTCCCCATACAGTCATACACCCCTGTCCTCCCCATACAGTCATACACCCCTGTCCTCCCCCCTGTATAGTCATACACCCCTGTCCTCCCCATACAGTCATACACCCCTGTCCTCCCCATACAGTCATACACCCCTGTCCTCCTCCCCATACAGTCATACACCCATGTCCGCCCCCCTGTATAGTCATACACCCCTGTCCTCCCCATACAGTCATACACCCCTGTCCGCCCCCTATACAGTCATACACCCCTGTCCTCCCCATACAGTCATACACCCCTGTCCACCCCCCTATACAGTCATACACCCCTGTCCGCCCCCCCATACAGTCATACACCCCTGTCCACCCCCCCATACAGTCATACACCCCTGTCCACCCCCCCATACAGTCATACACCCCTGTCCTCCCCATACAGTCATACACCCCTGTCCACCCCCCTATACAGTCATACACCCCTGTCCGCCCCCCTATACAGTCATACACCCATGTCCGCCCCCCTGTATAGTCATACACCCCTGTCCTCCCCATACAGTCATACACCCCTGTCCGCCCCCTATACAGTCATACACCCCTGTCCTCCCCCCTATACAGTCATACACCCCTGTCCGCCCCCCTATACAGTCATACACCCCTGTCCACCCCCCTATACAGTCATACACCCCTGTCCGCCCCCCTATACAGTCATACACCCATGTCCGCCCCCCTGTATAGTCATACACCCCTGTCCTCCCCATACAGTCATACACCCCTGTCCGCCCCCTATACAGTCATACACCCCTGTCCTCCCCATGCAGTCATACACCCCTGTCCACCCCCCTATACAGTCATACACCCCTGTCCGCCCCCCCATACAGTCATACACCCCTGTCCGCCCCCTATACAGTCATACACCCATGTCCGCCCCCCTGTATAGTCATACACCCCTGTCCTCCCCATACAGTCATACACCTCTGTCCGCCCCCTATACAGTCATACACCCCTGTCCTCCCCATACAGTCATACACCCCTGTCCGCCCCCCTATACAGTCATACACCCATGTCCGCCCCCCTATACAGTCATACACCCATGTCCGCCCCCCTATACAGTCATACACCCATGTCCGCCCCCCTGTATAGTCATACACCCCTGTCCGCCCCCCTATACAGTCATACACCCATGTCCACCCCCCTGTATAGTCATACACCCCTGTCCACCCCCCCTATACAGTCATACACCCCTGTCCGCCCCCCCATACAGTCATACACCCCTGTCCGCCCCCCTATACAGTCATACACCCATGTCCACCCCCCTGTATAGTCATACACCCCTGTCCGCCCCCCTATACAGTCATACACCCCTGTCCGCCCCCCTATACAGTCATACACCCATGTCGGCCCCCCTGTTTAGTCATACACCCCTGTCCGCCCCCCTATACAGTCATACACCCCTGTCCTCCCCATACAGTCATACACCCCTGTCCGCCCCCCTATACAGTCATGCACCCCTGTCCGCCCCCCTATACAGTCATACACCCATGTCCGCCCCCCTATACAGTCATACACCCATGTCCGCCCCCCTATACAGTCATACACCCCTGTCCTCCCCATACAGTCATGCACCCCTGTGTGCCCCCCCGTATAGTCATACACCCCTGTCCGCCCCCCCTGTATAGTCATACACCCCTGTCTGCCCCCCCCCGTATAGTCATACACTTCTATCCCTATGTACCTCCTGTATAGTAATACATCCCAATCCATCCCCCCCCCCCATATATTCATATGCACCTATCCCCCCTCCCCCCCCCCCCATATAGTTATACACATGTATTCCTATATGACCCCCTGTGTATACACATCCTGTAGAGGCTGTATACCTGTATATACACATCCAGGTCTCTGCTGAGACCCCCTAATAATGACAAATAGTAATAATGATAATTGACTAACCATGGATTGCTGTTCAGTTCTTTTTTTACTTTTTCTAATCAAAATATCGCCAGTTTGACATGGAAAGTGGGTGTGGTTTGCAAAAAAGGGGCGTGTCATAATTATCGTTGAATTATCGTTACCGCGGCTACATGTGCGATAAACCGCGATATTGATTTAGGCCCATATCGCCCAGCCCTACCCTACAACCAGGTGAATTAAATGACCGTGGGGGTGAATAAATGAACAGATGATGTGCTGTTGGTATTACCACCACTCTCAACACATACATTTACAAAATATATATACACAAAAGTAAACAATAAAAACACTTAAAGATGAACAGACAGAGAAATAAGAGACGGACACAATAATGATAAATAATAAATTTACACCTTATGAGAACACCCATAGATGAATACATGGAAAAAATGGATGTCAGAAACATCCATACAGCTTGAATAGTAGCAACATCTATTTTAATATGTATACGTACAAGCTGTAGAACCATGTATTCATCCTGCACAACTCCACAAACACACCTGTTATATACAAATAATTAAATGTTATGATCAGATGTGTGTGGACAGTGGAAAATGCAACAACTGATTATAAAGTCACCATTCCTAAATCGCTGTTCATTGCGTACTGTGTGAACAAGGGGCATATTCATGGACGTAACGTAGTTGAGATTACACATAGGGAAATAGAAATAATATATATATGTGTATGATGGAAACTAAAAGGGCAGCAAATGATATAAATAAAATTAATAATGAAATAATAACTCCCGACGCACATTCATGCCCTCAGGGGCACGTGTGCCCAACATAAATTGCCAAAAAGCTTCCCGGTCTCGTAATCGTTTGTGTATATCACCCCCTCTTGCCAAAGGTACAATTTTTTCAATGCCATAAATTACAAAAGATTTACAATTAGAATGGTGACAGTTGATGAAATGTAATGATGCACCTGATTTGTTTCTTATTGGATTCCCAGTAATGTCATTGAGATGTTCCAGTGCACAAACTTTTCATTTTCTGCTGGTACAACCAACATATTTGATTTTGCACAATGTACACTCAATGACATATACCACATGTGTGGAATTACAATCTATATGTTGTTTAATAGGAAAATGTCTGGTGTTGGAATTATTACAAAATGTACTGCAAACTTTAGCAAACGTACAGGTGCGGCACGGATAAGTGCCACACTTAAAGAAGCCAAGCCGTTGTAACCATGTCGGGGACCTTTTATCTGATAAGACCAAACTGGGAGACAGTATGTCCCCAAGGGTTTTGGCCCTCTTGGGGACGACTGCACAACCCTGAGCCAGTAATTCCGCCAACTTATCATCCTCCTGCAGAATGTGGATGTGTTTCTTAATGATGTATTTTATACTATCAAAAAACGGAGTGTATGTAAGTGACAGTACTGGTTGCAAGAATTACGCAAGATAGTGGCGCATGGGGTAAATTTGGGCATACTTAGTAACAAAGAATCAGATTACCTTATAGTGGAAAATCCCATCACCCCTATTATGTATGCACTACCGAAAACACATAAGGGGGTTTTACCGCCTCCCATGCGCCCTATAGTGTCCAGTACAGGGTCATTGTTGGAGAGACTCTCTGCTTGGCTAGATGGCTTATTGCAGCCATTGGTCAGGCGGGTTCCTGGTTACCTGCAAGACTCTAGGGATGTTCTTACATCACTTAGTGAGACCACATGGCAGCCAGAGTGGCACTGGCTGTCATGTGATGTCACGTCATTGTACACATCCATCCCGTGGTTGGTGGCTCTGCATGCCCTTCAATTTCATTTACAAAAGTATGGACAGTACACCAACGAACTTAATGAATTCATCATAGAGGTGACCTCTTTTTTGTTGAGCCATAATTTTTTCATGTTTGATCGCAAATTTTTTCTTCAATGTAGTAAGGTTTCGATGGGGGCTAGACACTCCCCCTCATTAGCTAACCTCACCATGTCTTTTTGGGAAGAACAATACATCTTTTCTGTGTCCAATCCTTTTTCTTCGTGTTTACAATGGTACGGAAGATTCATTGATGATGTCATCATCATTTGGAACGGAGATGAATCTTCCGTACCATTATTTTTGTCCTATTTAAATTCCAACAATTATAATTTGAGATTTACACATAATTTTCAGAAACATTGTATAGAATTTTTGGATTTACTGTTACAGGGATCACCCAACAATAAAATAGAATTTTCTACTTACCGCAAACCCATCTCAGGTAACACATTACTTAGAGCGGATAGCAATCATCCATTCCCGTGGGGGAAATGACCCGTATTAAGAGGAACTGTACCAATAGTGACATATTTGAGCAGGAGGTCTGCAATTTGGAAGATAGACTCCAAGCTCGAGGATATTCTAATTTCCATTGCAGTAGGGCACGGAATATAGTCATCAGGAAAGATCGTTCTACATTAATCCAATCTAAACACAAGCCACCAGCAAACAAACAACAACAAAAAAATTGCTCGAAACCAGTACTGTCACTTACATACACTCCGTTTTTTGATAGTATAAAATACATCATTAAGAAACACATCCACATTCTGCAGGAGGATGATAAGTTGGCGGAATTACTGGCTCAGGGTTGTGCAGTCGTCCCCAAGAGGGCCAAAACCCTTGGGGACATACTGTCTCCCAGTTTGGTCCTATCAGATAAAAGGTCCCCGACATGGTTACAACGGCTTGGCTTCTTTAAGTCTGGCACTTATCCGTGCCGCACCTGTACGTTTGCTAAAGTTTGCAGTACATTTTGTAATAATTCCAACACCAGACATTTTCCTATTAAACAACATATAGATTGTAATTCTACACATGTGGTATATGTCATTGAGTGTACATTGTGCAAAATCAAATATGTTGGTTGTACCAGCAGAAAATGAAAAGTTTGTGCACTGGAACATCTCAATGACATTACTGGGAATCCAATAAGAAACAAATCAGGTGCATCATTACATTTCATCAACTGTCACCATTCTAATTGTAAATCTTTTGTAATTTATGGCATTGAAAAAATTGTACCTTTGGCAAGAGGGGGTGATATACACAAACGATTACGAGACCGGGAAGCTTTTTGGCAATTTATGTTGGGCACACGTGCCCCTGAGGGCATGAATGTGCGTCGGGAGTTATTATTTCATTATTAATTTTATTTATATCATTTGCTGCCCTTTTAGTTTCCATCATACACATATATATATTATTTCTATTTCCCTATGTGTAATCTCAACTACGTTACGTCCATGAATATGCCCCTTGTTCACACAGTACGCAATGAACAGCGATTTAGGAATGGTGACTTTATAATCAGTTGTTGCATTTTCCACTGTCCACACACATCTGATCATAACATTTAATTATTTGTATATAACAGGTGTGTTTGTGGAGTTGTGCAGGATGAATACATGGTTCTACAGCTTGTACGTATACATATTAAAATAGATGTTGCTACTATTCAAGCTG
>NC_091454.1:231676187-231745843 GCF_027789765.1 Dendropsophus ebraccatus
CATTATAGTCTATGGGAGAAAAATCCTTGGGACCTGGAAATCAAAATTAGATGAATTGGAGGTCACCGAGTCCAAGACATCGATAGAAAGTGACACCTCAGGATGCACCTGGGAAAGCGGGGAGTCAGTGTTACGGGGAGTCAGTGTTACGGGGAGTCAGTATTACAGGGATCAGTATTACCGGCAATAATGCCCATCAATGTTATAGTTAATATTTAACCCCTTAAGGACTGCGGGCATATATTTACACCCTGCGGTCATTAAGGGAGTTCAGAGCAGCAGCGACGGGGACCACAGCTATTAGCGGACACAGCCTGATCACCGTGCCCGTTAATCAGGAATAACCCTAACCCCAGGGGGGGGGAATAACCCTAACCCCAGGGGGGGGAATAACCCTAACCCCAAGGGGGGAGAATAACCCTAACCCCAAGGGGGGAATAACCCTAACCCCAAGGGGGGAATAACCCTAAGCCCAGGGGGAATAACCCTAACCCCAGGGGGGGGGGGAATAACCCTAACCCCAGGGAGGGGGGGGGAATAACCCTAACCCCAGGGAGGGGGGGGAATAACCCTAACCCCAGGGGGGGGAATAACCCTAACCCCAGGGGGGGGAATAACCCTAACCCCAGGGGGGGAATAACCCTAAGGCCAGGGGGGAATAACCCTAACCCCAGGGGGGAATAACCCTAACCCCAGAGGGGAATAACCCTAAGCCCAGGGGGAATAACCCTAACCCCAGGGGGGGGGGGAATAACCCTAACCCCAGGGGGGGGGAATAACCCTAACCCCAGGGGGGGGAATAACCCTAACCCCAGGGGGGGAATAACCCTAAGCCCAGGGGGGGAAATAACCCTAACCCCAGGGGGGAATAACCCTAACCCCGCGGGGGGAATAACCCTAACCCCAGGGGGGAATAACCCTAAGCCCAGGGGGAATAACCCTAACCACAGGGGGGGGGGGAATAACCCTAACCCCAGGGGGGGGGAATAACCCTAACCCCAGGGGGGGGAATAACCCTAACCCCAGGGGGGGAATAACCCTAACCCCAGGGGGGGGGGGAATAACCCAAACCCCAGGGGGGGGGAATAACCCTAAGCCCAGGGGGGAATAACCCTAAGCCCAGGGGGGAATAACCCTAAGCCCAGGGGGGGGGGAATAACCCTAACCCCAGGGGGGGGGAATAACCCTAAGCCCAGGGGGGGGGGAATAACCCTAAGCCCAGGGGGAATAACCCTAACCCCAGGGGGGGGGAATAACCCTAACCCCAGGGGGGGGGAATAACCCTAACCCCAGGGGGAATAACCCTAACCCCAGGGGGGGGGGAATAACCCAAACCCCAGGGGGGGGGGAATAACCCTAACCCCAGGGTGAATAACCCTAACCCCAGGGGGGGGGGGAATAACCCTAACCCCAGGGGGGGGGAATAACCCTAACCCCAGGGGGGGGGGGAATAACCCTAACCCCAGGGGGGAATAACCCTAACCCCAGGGGGGAATAACCCTAAGCCCAGGGGGGAATAACCCTAAGCCCAGGGGGGAATAACCCTAAGCCCAGGGGGAATAACCCTAAGCCCAGGGGGGAATAACCCTCAGCCCAGGGGGGAATAACCCTAAGCCCAGGGGGGAATAACCCTAACCCCAGGGGGGGGGGGAATAACCCTAACCCCAGGGGGGGGGGGGGAATAACCCTAACCCCAGGGGGGGGGGGAATAACCCTAACCCCAGGGGGGGGGGAATAACCCTAACCCCAGGGGGGGGGGAATAACCCTAACCCCAGGGGGGGGGAATAACCCTAACCCCAGGGGGGGAATAACCCTAACCCCAGGGGGGGGAATAACCCTAACCCCAGGGGGGGGGGAGAATAACCCTAACCCCAGGGGGGAAATAACCCTAAACCCAGGGGGGAATAACCCTAACCCCAGGGGGGAGGGGGAAATAACCCTAACCCCAGGGGGGGGGATAACCCTAACCCCAACCCCAAGGGGGGGAATAACCCTAACCCCAGGGGGGGGGGGGATAACCCTAACCCCAGGGGGGGAATAACCCTAACCCCATGGGAGGAATAACCCTAACCCCAGGGGGGGGAATAACCCTAACCCCAGGGGGGGGGAATAACCCTAACCCCAAGGGGGGAATAACCATAAGCTCAGGGGGGTCTATGGTGTCTATGGAGCCAGCAGAAAGGCGTGCGCACGGACACACAACGGATTTCCACGGACATTGTCTGCGAGAATTCCGTAGTATGAACCCACCCCCAATTCTTGAGGAATTGAAGCAGAAAGTTTTCAGGCAGAATTCAAGCAGAATTTAAGCCCCCCCATTGACTTCTATAGGATTCCTCTAGCAGATCTACAGCAGAAAATTCTGCTTAGAAATTCTGCATTGTGAACAACAGAGCAGAAAACCCATTGAACACAATGGGACTCTGTACATATTTTATGGGAGGGATTTTAAGCTGAATTTCCTCTTCAACTCCTCACCTTTTCCTCAGTGTGCACATAGCCTAAGGCTATGTGCACACTGAGGAATTCTCGAGGAATTGAAGCAGAATTCAAGCAGAATTTAAGCCCCCATTGACTTCGGGTGCGTGCACACTACGGAATTGCAGCGTATAACCCGCGGTGTATTCCGTCGCTCGTCCCCGGCGGATTCTGCGTTCCGTAGAAAGAAGTGATATGTCAATTCTTTTGGCGGAAACGTGGATTCCGTGCCGAATTTTGGACAGAAATTTACTCTGTATGCACAGGCAGTCGGAAATCTCATTGTTCTCTATGGAAAAGAGCAATGTTGCATTTACACAGGCGGAATTCCGTGCGGATTCCGCCTGCTTTTTGCGGCGGAATTCGGGCACAATTCCACTAGAATTGCTCAGTGTGCACATTCTCTTACATGGGGGCAGGACGATAGGAACCTGGATTCCTATTTGGGTGCCTTCTTGGACCTTGGTAGTTTTCCACCCGGGGGTCGGTCCTTGGCCTCGGGGGCAGGTCGTTTAACTGGTAGCAAGCCTTCCGGTAATGGCCAGACCCTTTGCAAAAAGTACAGTAGGGTCTCTCAGAGGCCGGCCCTCTCCTAGGTGAAGGGCGTTCAGGACTGGCACGCCGGATGGGGGGTACAGGTGAGTGTGGGCGGCTGCCAGAAGACTCTCTAGGACTAGGAGCGGGAGAAACTTGCAAGTTCTTTAGGACCTGACGCACGTCTTTAAGAGTCTCTGCCATTGCCTCCACTTGTTCTTGCCGAGGCGTAACAATTACACAGAACGATGGTCGTTAGTTTTGATCCTTATTGCCATCATTACTAAGATCGTTTATTCCTTCTGATCCCAGCAAAACAACGGACAATGTGCAATTACACTGAACGATTAGTGAACAAACGCAGAACTTGGAATTACAGCGAACGATTAACAAGGATTTTAGGTTCAGATCTAAATGAACGATCGACACACAAACGATTTTTCGATCGTTGCCTGCAATTACACAGAACGATTATCGTTAAAATTTGAACGATATAACGATTTTCTGCAGGATAATCGGCCGGTGTAATAGGGCCCTTAGCAGGGGGTCACCGGTGCCTGGAGGGCTAAGTGACTCTGTGAATGGCATGTCAGGGTTCTGTCCGGCTAAAGGGGTTATCCAGCGCTACTAAGACATGGCCACCTTTCCCCCTACTCTTGTCTCCAGTTCAGGTGCAGTTTGCAATTAAGCTCCATTTACTTCAATGGAACTAAGTTTCAAAACCCACCCAAACTGGAGACAACAGTAGGGGGAAAGTGGCCATGTTTTAGTAGCACTGGAGAACCCTTTAAGTCCCGCAGTCTATCTTGTGTGGACCTGGAATCTACACCCTCTCTGAACCTGTCCACCTTCTGTGGTGTACCCCGGAGGTGTTATATCGGAGGGACGGCCGGTCACATGCTTATATCGGCGTGGCGCCAGTGCCTGGTGGGCACACAGATGTGACGGCACGCCTGCTGTTATAGTGTAAGGCCGGTTGTACCTTCTCCCCTGTGGTCGGTGTCCTGCCGGGATGCTATCGGGTCCCTTGGGATAGTGTAGTCACTGATGATACAGTCACAGGTGGTCAGAGCAGTGTAGTGACCCCCCGGATAGTAGGACCCCCCACCCACAGATAGGAGAGAGGTCCCAAGGTTGCGGTGTATATGCTGTGCAGGTGGTCAGAGCGGTGTAGTGACCCCCCCGGATAGTCGGACCCCCCACCCACTGATAGGGGAGAGGTCCCAAGGTTGCGGTGTATATGCTGTGCAGGTGGTCAGAGCGGTGTAGTGACCCCCCGGATAGTAGGACCCAGGGCCGGTCTTTGGGGTGTGCGAGCTGTGCGCTTGCACAGGGCGCCTCACTCCCGGCCAGCAGGGGGCGCTCCGGCAGAGAGCTGCACTGCACAGCTCCCAGCCTCGGGTCTCTGTGTCAGAAGCTGCAGTGAGTGTCCTCCACCACAGGGGGGCAGTGTGTGGCAGGCCGAGGGCGGCACCATGTCTCTCTCATCCTCCTGTGAGGAGGCAGGAGGAGGGGATCAGCGCTCCATATACACAGCCTGGGCTCCTAACAGCGGACTACTGTGCCCAGCACTGCACAACTCAGCACCAGGTACACCATCCGCAGTGGGGGAGGAGCCTCAGGCCGGCAGGGGGCGCTACAGTCATGTTCTGGAGGGAGGAGATGGAGCTCACCCTGGTAGGGCTGCTGCAGGCCTGAGGAAGCTGAGATACAGGCTGCTGCAGGCATGAGGAGGCTGAGATACAGGCTGCTGCAGTCCTGAGGAGGCTGAGATACAGGCTGCTGCAGGAATGAGGAAGCTGAGATACAGGCTGCTGCAGGCCTGAGGAAGCTGAGATACAGGCTGCTGCAGGCATGAGGAAGCTGAGATACAGGCTGCTGCAGGCATGAGGAGGCTGAGATACAGGCTGCTGCAGGCATGAGGAAGCTGAGATACAGGCTGCTGCAGGCATGAGGAAGCTGAGATACAGGCTGCTGCAGGCATGAGGAAGCTGAGATACAGGCTGCTGCAGGCCTGAGGAAGCTGAGATACAGGCTGCTGCAGGCATGAGGAAGCTGAGATACAGGCTGCTGCATGCCTGAGGAAGCTGAGATACAGGCTGCTGCAGGCCTGAGGAGGCTGAGATACAGGCTGCTGCAGGAATGCTGAGATACAGGCTGCTGCAGGCCTGAGGAAGCTGAGATACAGGCTGCTGCAGGCCTGAGGAAGCTGAGATACAGGCTGCTGCAGGCCTGAGGAAGCTGAGATACAGGCTGCTGCAGGAATGCTGAGATACAGGCTGCTGCAGGAATGCTGAGATACAGGCTGCTGCAGGCATGAGGAAGCTGAGATACAGGCTGCTGCAGGCATGAGGAAGCTGAGATACAGGCTGCTGCAGGCCTGAGGAAGCTGAGATACAGGCTGCTGCAGGCATGAGGAAGCTGAGATACAGGCTGCTGCAGGCCTGAGGAAGCTGAGATACAGGCTGCTGCAGGCCTGAGGAAGCTGAGATACAGGCTGCTGCAGGCATGAGGAAGCTGAGATACAGGCTGCTGCAGAAATGAGGAAGCTGAGATACAGGCTGCTGCAGGCATGAGGAAGCTGAGATACAGGCTGCTGCAGGCATGAGGAAGCTGAGATACAGGCTGCTGCAGGAATACTGAGATACAGGCTGCTGCAGGCATGAGGAAGCTGAGATACAGGCTGCTGCAGGAATGCTGAGATACAGGCTGCTGCAGGAATGCTGAGATACAGGCTGCTGCAGGAATGCTGAGATACAGGCTGCTGCAGGAATACTGAGATACAGGCTGCTGCAGGCATGAGGAAGCTGAGATACAGGCTGCAGCATGAGGAGGCTGAGATACAGGCTGCTGCAGGAATGCTGAGATACAGGCTGCTGCAGGAATGCTGAGATACAGGCTGCTGCAGGCATGAGGAAGCTGAGATACAGGCTGCAGCATGAGGAGGCTGAGATACAGGCTGCTGCAGGAATGCTGAGATACAGGCTGCTGCAGGCATGAGGAAGCTGAGATACAGGCTGCTGCAGGCCTGAGGAAGCTGAGATACAGGCTGCTGCAGGGCTGAGGAAGCTGAGATACAGGCTGCTGCAGGCATGAGGAAGCTGAGATACAGGCTGCTGCAGGAATGCTGAGATACAGGCTGCTGCAGGCATGAGGAAGCTGAGATACAGTCTGCTGCAGGAATGCTGAGATACAGGCTGCTGCAGGCCTGAGGAAGCTGAGATACAGGCTGCTGCAGGCATGAGGAAGCTGAGATACAGGCTGCTGCAGGCATGAGGAGGCTTAGATACAGGCTGCTGCAGGAATGCTGAGATACAGGCTGCTGCAGGCATGAGGAAGCTGAGATACAGTCTGCTGCAGGAATGCTGAGATACAGGCTGCTGCAGGCCTGAGGAAGCTGAGATACAGGCTGCTGCAGGCATGAGGAAGCTGAGATACAGGCTGCTGCAGGCATGAGGAAGCTGAGATACAGGCTGCAGCATGAGGAAGCTGAGATACAGGCTGCTGTAGGCCTGAGGAGGCTGAGATACAGGCTGCTGCAGGAATGCTGAGATACAGGCTGCTGCAGGCATGAGGAAGCTGAGATACAGGCTGCTGCAGGCCTGAGGAAGCTGAGATACAGGCTGCTGCAGGCATGAGGAAGCTGAGATACAGGCTGCTGCAGGAATACTGAGATACAGGCTGCTGCAGGCATGAGGAAGCTGAGATACAGGCTGCTGCAGGAATGCTGAGATACAGGCTGCTGCAGGAATGCTGAGATACAGGCTGCTGCAGGAATGCTGAGATACAGGCTGCTGCAGGAATGCTGAGATACAGGCTGCTGCAGGAATACTGAGATACAGGCTGCTGCAGGCATGAGGAGGCTGAGATACAGGCTGCTGCAGGCCTGAGGAAGCTGAGATACAGGCTGCTGCAGGAATGCTGAGATACAGGCTGCTGCAGGCATGAGGAAGCTGAGATACAGGCTGCTGCAGGCATGAGGAAGCTGAGATACAGGCTGCTGCAGGCATGAGGAAGCTGAGATACAGGCTGCAGCATGAGGAGGCTGAGATACAGGCTGCTGCAGGAATGCTGAGATACAGGCTGCTGCAGGCATGAGGAAGCTGAGATACAGGCTGCTGCAGGCCTGAGGAAGCTGAGATACAGGCTGCTGCAGGGCTGAGGAAGCTGAGATACAGGCTGCTGCAGGCATGAGGAAGCTGAGATACAGGCTGCTGCAGGAATGCTGAGATACAGGCTGCTGCAGGCATGAGAAAGCTGAGATACAGTCTGCTGCAGGAATGCTGAGATACAGGCTGCTGCAGGCCTGAGGAAGCTGAGATACAGGCTGCTGCAGGCATGAGGAAGCTGAGATACAGGCTGCTGCAGGCATGAGGAAGCTGAGATACAGGCTGCTGCAGGCATGAGGAAGCTGAGATACAGGCTGCTGCAGGAATGCTGAGATACAGGCTGCTGCAGTTATGAGGAAGCTGAGATACAGTCTGCTGCAGGAATGCTGAGATACAGGCTGCTGCAGGCCTGAGGAAGCTGAGATACAGGCTGCTGCAGGCATGAGAAAGCTGAGATACAGGCTGCTGCAGGCATGAGGAAGCTGAGATACAGGCTGCTGCAGGCATGAGGAAGCTGAGATACAGGCTGCTGTAGGCCTGAGGAGGCTGAGATACAGGCTGCTGCAGGAATGCTGAGATACAGGCTGCTGCAGGCATGAGGAAGCTGAGATACAGTCTGCTGCAGGAATGCTGAGATACAGGCTGCTGCAGGCCTGAGGAAGCTGAGATACAGGCTGCTGCAGGCATGAGGAAGCTGAGATACAGGCTGCTGCAGGAATACTGAGATACAGGCTGCTGCAGGCATGAGGAAGCTGAGATACAGGCTGCTGCAGGAATGCTGAGATACAGGCTGCTGCAGGAATGCTGAGATACAGGCTGCTGCAGGAATGCTGAGATACAGGCTGCTGCAGGAATGCTGAGATACAGGCTGCTGCAGGAATGCTGAGATACAGGCTGCTGCAGGAATACTGAGATACAGGCTGCTGCAGGCATGAGGAGGCTGAGATACAGGCTGCTGCAGGCCTGAGGAAGCTGAGATACAGGCTGCTGCAGGCATGAGGAAGCTGAGATACAGGCTGCTGCAGAAATGAGGAAGCTGAGATACAGGCTGCTGCAGGCATGAGGAAGCTGAGATACAGGCTGCTGCAGGCCTGAGGAAGCTGAGATACAGGCTGCTGCAGGCATGAGGAAGCTGAGATACAGGCAGCTGCAGGCCTGAGGAAGCTGAGATACAGGCTGCTGCAGGCATGAGGAAGCTGAGATACAGGCTGCTGCAGGCATGAGGAAGCTGAGATACAGGCTGCTGCAGGCCTGAGGAAGCTGAGATACAGGCTGCTGCAGGAATGCTGAGATACAGGCTGCTGCAGGCATGAGGAAGCTGAGATACAGTCTGTTGCAGGAATGCTGAGATACAGGCTGCTGCAGGCCTGAGGAAGCTGAGATACAGGCTGCTGCAGGCATGAGGAAGCTGAGATACAGGCTGCTGCAGGCATGAGGAAGCTGAGATACAGGCTGCTGCAGGCATGAGGAAGCTGAGATACAGTCTGCTGCAGGAATGCTGAGATACAGGCTGCTGCAGGCATGAGGAAGCTGAGATACAGTCTGCTGCAGGAATGCTGAGATACAGGCTGCTGCAGGCCTGAGGAAGCTGAGATACAGGCTGCTGCAGGCATGAGGAAGCTGAGATACAGGCTGCTGCAGGCATGAGGAAGCTGAGATACAGGCTGCTGCAGGCATGAGGAAGCTGAGATACAGGCTGCTGTAGGCCTGAGGAGGCTGAGATACAGGCTGCTGCAGGAATGCTGAGATACAGGCTGCTGCAGGCATGAGGAAGCTGAGATACAGTCTGCTGCAGGAATGCTGAGATACAGGCTGCTGCAGGCCTGAGGAAGCTGAGATACAGGCTGCTGCAGGCATGAGGAAGCTGAGATACAGGCTGCTGCAGGAATACTGAGATACAGGCTGCTGCAGGCATGAGGAAGCTGAGATACAGGCTGCTGCAGGAATGCTGAGATACAGGCTGCTGCAGGAATGCTGAGATACAGGCTGCTGCAGGAATGCTGAGATACAGGCTGCTGCAGGAATACTGAGATACAGGCTGCTGCAGGCATGAGGAGGCTGAGATACAGGCTGCTGCAGGCCTGAGGAAGCTGAGATACAGGCTGCTGCAGGCATGAGGAAGCTGAGATACAGGCTGCTGCAGGCATGAGGAAGCTGAGATACAGGCTGCTGCAGGAATACTGAGATACAGGCTGCTGCAGAAATGAGGAAGCTGAGATACAGGCTGCTGCAGGCATGAGGAAGCTGAGATACAGGCTGCTGCAGGCCTGAGGAAGCTGAGATACAGGCTGCTGCAGGCATGAGAAAGCTGAGATACAGGCAGCTGCAGGCCTGAGGAAGCTGAGATACAGGCTGCTGCAGGCATGAGGAAGCTGAGATACAGGCTGCTGCAGGCATGAGGAAGCTGAGATACAGGCTGCTGCAGGCCTGAGGAAGCTGAGATACAGGCTGCTGCAGGAATGAGGATGCTGAGATACAGGCTGCTGCAGGCCTGAGGATGCTGAGATACAGGCTGCTGCAGGCCTGAGGAAGCTGAGATACAGGCTGCTGCAGGCATGAGGAAGCTGAGATACAGGCTGCTGCAGGCCTGAGGAAGCTGAGATACAGGCTGCTGCAGGCATGAGGAAGCTGAGATACAGGCAGCTGCAGGCCTGAGGAAGCTGAGATACAGGCTGCTGCAGGCATGAGGAAGCTGAGATACAGGCTGCTGCAGGCATGAGGAAGCTGAGATACAGGCTGCTGCAGGCCTGAGGAAGCTGAGATACAGGCTGCTGCAGGAATGAGGATGCTGAGATACAGGCTGCTGCAGGCCTGAGGAAGCTGAGATACAGGCTGCTGCAGGCCTGAGGAAGCTGAGATACAGGCTGCTGCAGGCCTGAGGAAGCTGAGATACAGGCTGCTGCAGGCCTGAGGAAGCTGAGATACAGGCTGCTGCAGGCCTGAGGAAGCTGAGATACAGGCTGCTGCAGGCATGAGGAGGCTGAGATACAGGCTGCTGCAGGCATGAGGAAGCTGAGATACAGGCCTGCAGCAGCCTGTATCTCAGCTTCCTCAGGCCTGCAGCAGCCTGTATCTCAGCTTCCTCAGGCCTGCAGCAGCCTGTATCTCAGCATCCTCATGCCTGCAGCAGCCTGTATCTCAGCTTCCTCAGGCCTGCAGCAGCCTGTATCTCAGCGTCCTCATGCCTGCAGCAGCCTGTATCTCAGCTTCCTCATGCCTGCAGCAGCCTGTATCTCAGCTTCCTCAGGCCTGCAGCTGCCTGTATCTCAGCTTCCTCATGCCTGCAGCAGCCTGTATCTCAGCTTCCTCAGGCCTGCAGCAGCCTGTATCTCAGCTTCCTCATGCCTGCAGCAGCCTGTATCTCAGCTTCCTCAGGCCTGCAGCAGCCTGTATCTCAGCTTCCTCAGGCCTGCAGCAGCCTGTATCTCAGCATCCTCATTCCTGCAGCAGCCTGTATCTCAGCTTCCTCAGGCCTGCAGCAGCCTGTATCTCAGCTTCCTCATGCCTGCAGCAGCCTGTATCTCAGCTTCCTCATGCCTGCAGCAGCCTGTATCTCAGCTTCCTCAGGCCTGCAGCTGCCTGTATCTCAGCTTTCTCATGCCTGCAGCAGCCTGTATCTCAGCTTCCTCAGGCCTGCAGCAGCCTGTATCTCAGCTTCCTCATGCCTGCAGCAGCCTGTATCTCAGCTTCCTCATTTCTGCAGCAGCCTGTATCTCAGTATTCCTGCAGCAGCCTGTATCTCAGCTTCCTCATGCCTGCAGCAGCCTGTATCTCAGCTTCCTCATGCCTGCAGCAGCCTGTATCTCAGCTTCCTCCGGCCTGCAGCAGCCTGTATCTCAGCCTCCTCATGCCTGCAGCAGCCTGTATCTCAGTATTCCTGCAGCAGCCTGTATCTCAGCATTCCTGCAGCAGCCTGTATCTCAGCATTCCTGCAGCAGCCTGTATCTCAGCATTCCTGCAGCAGCCTGTATCTCAGCTTCCTCATGCCTGCAGCAGCCTGTATCTCAGTATTCCTGCAGCAGCCTGTATCTCAGCTTCCTCATGCCTGCAGCAGCCTGTATCTCAGCTTCCTCAGGCCTGCAGCAGCCTGTATCTCAGCATTCCTGCAGCAGACTGTATCTCAGCTTCCTCATGCCTGCAGCAGCCTGTATCTCAGCATTCCTGCAGCAGCCTGTATCTCAGCCTCCTCAGGCCTACAGCAGCCTGTATCTCAGCTTCCTCATGCCTGCAGCAGCCTGTATCTCAGCTTCCTCATGCCTGCAGCAGCCTGTATCTCAGCTTCCTCATGCCTGCAGCAGCCTGTATCTCAGCTTCCTCAGGCCTGCAGCAGCCTGTATCTCAGCATTCCTGCAGCAGACTGTATCTCAGCTTCCTCATGCCTGCAGCAGCCTGTATCTCAGCATTCCTGCAGCAGACTGTATCTCAGCTTCCTCATGCCTGCAGCAGCCTGTATCTCAGCTTCCTCATGCCTGCAGCAGCCTGTATCTCAGCTTCCTCATGCCTGCAGCAGCCTGTATCTCAGCTTCCTCATGCCTGCAGCAGCCTGTATCTCAGCATTCCTGCAACAGACTGTATCTCAGCTTCCTCATGCCTGCAGCAGCCTGTATCTCAGCCTCCTCGGGCCTGCAGCAGCCTGTATCTAAGCCTCCTCATGCCTGCAGCAGCCTGTATCTCAGCTTCCTCATGCCTGCAGCAGCCTGTATCTCAGCTTCCTCATGCCTGCAGCAGCCTGTATCTCAGCCTCCTCATGCCTGCAGCAGCCTGTATCTTAGCTTCCTCATGCCTGCAGCAGCCTGTATCTCAGCTTCCTCATGCCTGCAGCAGCCTGTATCTCAGCTTCCTCATGCCTGCAGCAGCCTGTATCTCAGCTTCCTCATGCCTGCAGCAGCCTGTATCTCAGCATTCCTGCAGCAGCCTGTATCTCAGCTTCCTCATGCTGCAGGCATGAGGAAGCTGAGATACAGGCTGCTGCAGGCCTGAGGAAGCTGAGATACAGGCTGCTGCAGGCATGAGGAAGCTGAGATACAGGCTGCTGCAGGCATGAGGAAGCTGAGATACAGGCTGCTGCAGGCATGAGGAAGCTGAGATACAGGCTGCTGCAGGCATGAGGAAGCTGAGATACAGGCTGCTGCAGGCATGAGGAAGCTGAGATACAGGCTGCTTCAGGAATGAGGAAGCTGAGATACAGGCTGCTGCAGGAATGAGGAGGCTGAGATACAGGCTGCTGCAGGCATGAGGAAGCTGAGATACAGGCTGCTGCAGGCCTGAGGAAGCTGAGATACAGGCTGCTGCAGGAGTGCTGAGATACAGGCTGCTGCAGGCATGAGGAGGCTGAGATACAGGCTGCTGCAGGCATGAGGAGGCTGAGATACAGGCTGCTGCAGGCATGAGGAGGCTGAGATACAGGCTGCTGCAGGCATGAGGAAGCTGAGATACAGGCTGCTGCAGGAATGAGGAGGCTGAGATACAGGCTGCTGCAGGCATGAGGAAGCTAAGATACAGGCTGCTGCAGGCATGAGGAGGCTGAGATACAGGCTGCTGCAGGCATGAGGAAGCTGAGCTACAGGCTGCTGCAGGCATGAGGAAGCTGAGATACAGGCTGCTGCAGGCATGAGGAAGCTGAGATACAGGCTGCTGCAGGCATGAGGAGGCTTAGATACAGGCTGCTGCAGGCCCGAGGAGGCTGAGATACAGGCTGCAGCATGAGGAAGCTGAGATACAGGCTGCTGCAGGCATGAGGAGGCTGAGATACAGGCTGCTGCAGGCATGAGGAAGCTGAGATACAGGCTGCTGCAGGAATGAGGAGGCTGAGATACAGGCTGCTGCAGGCATGAGGAAGCTAAGATACAGGCTGCTGCAGGCATGAGGAGGCTGAGATACAGGCTGCTGCAGGCATGAGGAAGCTGAGCTACAGGCTGCTGCAGGCATGAGGAAGCTGAGATACAGGCTGCTGCAGGCATGAGGAAGCTGAGATACAGGCTGCTGCAGGCATGAGGAGGCTTAGATACAGGCTGCTGCAGGCCCGAGGAGGCTGAGATACAGGCTGCAGCATGAGGAAGCTGAGATACAGACTGCTGCAGGCATGAGGAAGCTGAGATACAGGCTGCTGCAGGCCTGAGGAAGCCGAGATACAGGCTGCTGCAGGAATGCTGAGATACAGGCTGCTGCAGGCATGAGGAAGCTGAGATACAGGCTGCTGCAGGCATGAGGAAGCTGAGATACAGGCTGCTGCAGGCCTGAGGAAGCTGAGATACAGTCTGCTGCAGGAATGCTGAGATACAGGCTGCTGCAGGCCTGAGGAAGCTGAGATACAGGCTGCTGCAGGCATGAGGAAGCTGAGATACAGGCTGCTGCAGGCATGAGGAAGCTGAGATACAGGCTGCTGCAGGCATGAGGAAGCTGAGATACAGGCTGCTGCAGGCATGAGGAATGCTGAGATACAGGCTGCAGCATGAGGAAGCTGAGATACAGGCTGCAGCATGAGGAAGCTGAGATACAGGCTGCTGTAGGCCTGAGGAGGCTGAGATACAGGCTGCTGCAGGAATGCTGAGATACAGGCTGCTGCAGGCCTGAGGAAGCTGAGATACAGTCTGCTGCAGGAATACTGAGATACAGGCTGCTGCAGGAATGCTGAGATACAGGCTGCTGCAGGAATACTGAGATACAGGCTGCTGCAGGAATACTGAGATACAGGCTGCTGCAGGCATGAGGAGGCTGAGATACAGGCTGCTGCAGGCCTGAGGAAGCTGAGATACAGGCTGCTGCAGGCCTGAGGAAGCTGAGATACAGGCTGCTGCAGGCATGAGGAAGCTGAGATACAGGCTGCTGCAGGCCTGAGGAAGCTGAGATACAGGCTGCTGCAGGCATGAGGAAGCTGAGATACAGGCTGCTGCAGGCATGAGGAAGCTGAGATACAGGCTGCTGCAGAAATGAGGAAGCTGAGATACAGGCTGCTGCAGGCATGAGGAAGCTGAGATACAGGCTGCTGCAGGAATACTGAGATACAGGCTGCTGCAGGCATGAGGAAGCTGAGATACAGGCTGCTGCAGGAATGCTGAGATACAGGCTGCTGCAGGAATGCTGAGATACAGGCTGCTGCAGGAATACTGAGATACAGGCTGCTGCAGGAATACTGAGATACAGGCTGCTGCAGGCATGAGGAAGCTGAGATACAGGCTGCTGCAGGAATGCTGAGATACAGGCTGCTGCAGGCATGAGGAAGCTGAGATACAGGCTGCTGCAGGCATGAGGAAGCTGAGATACAGGCTGCTGCAGGGATGAGGAAGCTGAGATACAGGCTGCTGCAGGGATGAGGAAGCTGAGATACAGGCTGCTGCAGGCCTGAGGAAGCTGAGATACAGGCTGCTGCAGGCATGAGGAAGCTGAGATACAGGCTGCTGCAGGCATGAGGAAGCTGAGATACAGGCTGCTGCAGGAATGAGGAAGCTGAGATACAGGCTGCTGCAGGCATGAGGAAGCTGAGATACAGGCTGCTGCAGGCCTGAGGAAGCTGGGATACAGGCTGCTGCAGGCATGAGGAAGCTGAGATACAGGCAGCTGCAGGCCTGAGGAAGCTGAGATACAGGCTGCTGCAGGCATGAGGAAGCTGAGATACAGGCTGCTGCAGGCATGAGGAAGCTGAGATACAGGCTGCTGCAGGCCTGAGGAAGCTGAGATACAGGCTGCTGCAGGAATGAGGAAGCTGAGATACAGGCTGCTGCAGGCCTGAGGAAGCTGAGATACAGGCTGCTGCAGGCCTGAGGAAGCTGAGATACAGGCTGCTGCAGGCATGAGGAAGCTGAGATACAGGCTGCTGCAGGCATGAGGAAGCTGAGATACAGGCTGCAGCATGAGGAAGCTGAGATACAGGCTGCTGTAGGCCTGAGGAGGCTGAGATACAGGCTGCTGCAGGAATGCTGAGATACAGGCTGCTGCAGGCATGAGGAAGCTGAGATACAGTCTGCTGCAGGAATGCTGAGATACAGGCTGCTGCAGGCCTGAGGAAGCTGAGATACAGGCTGCTGCAGGCATGAGGAAGCTGAGATACAGGCTGCTGCAGGAATACTGAGATACAGGCTGCTGCAGGCATGAGGAAGCTGAGATACAGGCTGCTGCAGGAATGCTGAGATACAGGCTGCTGCAGGAATGCTGAGATACAGGCTGCTGCAGGAATGCTGAGATACAGGCTGCTGCAGGAATGCTGAGATACAGGCTGCTGCAGGAATGCTGAGATACAGGCTGCTGCAGGAATACTGAGATACAGGCTGCTGCAGGCATGAGGAGGCTGAGATACAGGCTGCTGCAGGCCTGAGGAAGCTGAGATACAGGCTGCTGCAGGAATGCTGAGATACAGGCTGCTGCAGGCATGAGGAGGCTGAGATACAGACTGCTGCAGGCATGAGGAGGCTGAGATACAGGCTGCTGCAGGCATGAGGAGGCTGAGATACAGACTGCTGCAGGCATGAGGAAGCTAAGATACAGGCTGCTGCAGGCCTGAGGAAGCTGAGATACAGGCTGCTGCAGGCATGAGGAAGCTGAGCTACAGGCTGCTGCAGGCATGAGGAAGCTGAGATACAGGCTGCTGCAGGCATGAGGAAGCTGAGATACAGGCTGCTGCAGCATGAGGAAGCTGAGATACAGGCTGCTGCAGGCCTGAGGAAGCTGAGATACAGGCTGCTGCAGGAATACTGAGATACAGGCTGCTGCAGGCCTGAGGAAGCTGAGATACAGGCTGCTGCAGGCATGAGGAGGCTGAGATACAGGCTGCTGCAGGCATGAGGAAGCTGAGATACAGGCTGCTGCAGGCATGAGGAAGCTGAGATACAGGCTGCTGCAGGGATGAGGAAGCTAAGATACAGGCTGCTGCAGGCCTGAGGAAGCTGAGATACAGGCTGCTGCAGGCCTGAGGAAGCTGAGATACAGGCTGCTGCAGGCCTGAGGAAGCTGAGATACAGGCTGCTGCAGGCATGAGGAAGCTGAGATACAGGCTGCTGCAGGCATGAGGAAGCTGAGATGCAGGCTGCAGCATGAGGAAGCTGAGATACAGGCTGCTGTAGGCCTGAGGAGGCTGAGATACAGGCTGCTGCAGGAATGCTGAGATACAGGCTGCTGCAGGCATGAGGAAGCTGAGATACAGTCTGCTGCAGGAATGCTGAGATACAGGCTGCTGCAGGCCTGAGGAAGCTGAGATACAGGCTGCTGCAGGCATGAGGAAGCTGAGATACAGGCTGCTGCAGGAATACTGAGATACAGGCTGCTGCAGGCATGAGGAAGCTGAGATACAGGCTGCTGCAGGAATGCTGAGATACAGGCTGCTGCAGGAATGCTGAGATACAGGCTGCTGCAGGAATGCTGAGATACAGGCTGCTGCAGGAATGCTGAGATACAGGCTGCTGCAGGAATGCTGAGATACAGGCTGCTGCAGGAATGCTGAGATACAGGCTGCTGCAGGAATGCTGAGATACAGGCTGCTGCAGGAATACTGAGATACAGGCTGCTGCAGGCATGAGGAGGCTGAGATACAGACTGCTGCAGGCATGAGGAGGCTGAGATACAGGCTGCTGCAGGCATGAGGAGGCTGAGATACAGACTGCTGCAGGCATGAGGAAGCTGAGATACAGGCTGCTGCAGGAATGAGGAGGCTGAGATACAGGCTGCTGCAGGCATGAGGAAGCTAAGATACAGGCTGCTGCAGGCCTGAGGAAGCTGAGATACAGGCTGCTGCAGGCCTGAGGAAGCTGAGATACAGGCTGCTGCAGGCATGAGGAAGCTGAGCTACAGGCTGCTGCAGGCATGAGGAAGCTGAGATACAGGCTGCTGCAGGCATGAGGAAGCTGAGATACAGGCTGCTGCAGCATGAGGAAGCTGAGATACAGGCTGCTGCAGGCCTGAGGAAGCTGAGATACAGGCTGCTGCAGGAATACTGAGATACAGGCTGCTGCAGGCCTGAGGAAGCTGAGATACAGGCTGCTGCAGGCATGAGGAGGCTGAGATACAGGCTGCTGCAGGCATGAGGAAGCTGAGATACAGGCTGCTGCAGGCATGAGGAAGCTGAGATACAGGCTGCTGCAGGGATGAGGAAGCTAAGATACAGGCTGCTGCAGGCCTGAGGAAGCTGAGATACAGGCTGCTGCAGGCATGAGGAAGCTGAGATACAGGCTGCTGCAGGCATGAGGAAGCTGAGATACAGGCTGCTGCAGGCCTGAGGAAGCTGAGATACAGGCTGCTGCAGGAATACTGAGATACAGGCTGCTGCAGGCATGAGGAAGCTGAGCTACAGGCTGCTGCAGGCCTGAGGAAGCTGAGATACAGGCTGCTGCAGGCATGAGGAGGCTGAGATACAGGCTGCTGCAGGCATGAGGAAGCTGAGATACAGGCTGCTGCAGGGATGAGGAGGCTGAGATACAGGCTGCTGCAGGCATGAGGAGGCTGAGATACAGGCTGCTGCAGGCATGAGGAAGCTGAGATACAGGCTGCTGCAGGGATGAGGAAGCTAAGATACAGGCTGCTGCAGGCCTGAGGAAGCTGAGATACAGGCTGCTGCAGGCCTGAGGAAGCTGAGATACAGGCTGCTGCAGGCATGAGGAGGCTGAGATACAGGCTGCTGCAGGCCTGAGGAAGCTGAGATACAGGCTGCTGCAGGCATGAGGAGGCTGAGATACAGGCTGCTGCAGGCATGAGGAAGCTGAGATACAGGCTGCTGCAGGGATGAGGAAGCTAAGATACAGGCTGCTGCAGGCCTGAGGAAGCTGAGATACAGGCTGCTGCAGGCCTGAGGAAGCTGAGATACAGGCTGCTGCAGGCATGAGGAAGCTGAGATACAGGCTGCTGCAGGCCTGAGGAAGCTGAGATGCAGGCTGCTGCAGGAATGCTGAGATATGAGAAAGAAATATGAAATCCATCTAGTAATTACTATACTATGTTTTCTCTTGGGTTTGCTGACCACTCCTGCCGGTCACCCAGCTTTCCTAGTGTTCTGTACGGCCATTCTGTTGTTCCTTTCTTACTAAACAACCAGACAGATTGTATATAGGAGGATATTGGCTGATCATTACCTGTCACCCAGCTTTCCCAGCCTCCTGAATGTGATGCAGCAGTGCTCCCCTTACCCCCTGAGGAGGATGCTGGGGACAGTGTTATGTATGATGTGTGTGTAGACATCACTGGGATGGAGGGCGGCCATGATGTGTGTGATGTGACGTCCTCTCATAGAGGAGCAGAGCTGTGCCTGGCTGGATGGAGGGGAGAGGCCCAGCAACAGGGGGATGGGGAGGCCTGGGGCCTTATATACAAGCCTGGCCTCTACACACATCATGTATATACTGTATGTATGTGTATATACTGCATGTGTGTATATACTGTGTGTATATATTTATTAGAGATGAGCGAATTGCTGGCGCAGCGCTCTGTTCATCAAGCCGATTGCCTTTCAGCGCTGCTCCACTCCCCGTTGCTTCACGCTGGGTGCCAGGGAAAAGCTGGATCCAATCCTGATAAACTAAGAGAATATTCCCAGGATTGGATCCAGCTTTTCCTGGGAGGGGTGGCCGGGAGCAGAGCAGCGCTGACAGGCAAACGGCTGGATGAGCAGAGTGCTGAGCAAGCCAAGCACTTAGCTTTGTTGAGATGAGCGTCTCTCTCTATCTATCTATCTATCTATCTATCTATATCTATATATATATATATATATATATATATATATATATATATATATATATATATATACAGTATTTATATATATATACACACACACACACACACACTGGGATAGATGAGCTGATATATTAAATGAAACCGCTGTACCAGCTGCACTGCTCTGCTCTTACAGAGGTAGTCACCCAGCTTTCCTAGTCTGCTCTGCTCTTACAGAGGTAGTCACCCAGCTTTCCTAGTCTGCACTGCTCCTACAGAGGTAGTCACCCAGCTTTCCTAGTCTGCACTGCTCCTACAGAGGTAGTCACCCAGCTTTCCTAGTCTGCACTGCTCCTACAGAGGTTGTCACCCAGCTTTCCTAGTCTGCACTGCTCCTACAGAGGTAGTCACCCAGCTTTCCTAGTCTGCACTGCTCTTACAGAGGTAGTCACCCAGCTTTCCTAGTCTGCACTGCTCTTACAGAGGTAGTCACCCAGCTTTCCTAGTCTGCACTGCTCCTACAGAGGTAGTCACTCAGCTTTCCTAGTCTGCACTGCTCCTACAGAGGTTGTCACCCAGCTTTCCTAGTCTGCACTGCTCCTACAGAGGTAGTCACTCAGCTTTCCTAGTCTGCACTGCTCCTACAGAGGTAGTCACCCAGCTTTCCTAGTCTGCACTGCTCCTACAGAGGTAGTCACCCAGCTTTCCTAGTCTGCACTGCTCCTACAGAGGTTGTCACCCAGCTTTCCTAGTCTGCACTGCTCCTACAGAGGTAGTCACCCAGCTTTCCTAGTCTGCACTGCTCCTACAGAGGTAGTCACCCAGCTTTCCTAGTCTGCACTGCTCTTACAGAGGTAGTCACCCAGCTTTCCTAGTCTGCTCTGCTCTTACAGAGGTAGTCACCCAGCTTTCCTAGTCTGCACTGCTCCTACAGAGGTAGTCACCCAGCTTTCCTAGTCTGTACTGCTCCTACAGGGGTAGTCACCCAGCTTTCCTAGTCTGCACTGCTCCTACAGGGGTTGTCACCCAGCTTTCCTAGTCTGCACTGCCCCTACAGAGGTAGTCACCCAGCTTTCCTAGTCTGCACTGCTCCTACAGAGGTTGTCACCCAGCTTTCCTAGTCTGCACTGCTCCTACAGAGGTAGTCACCCAGCTTTCCTAGTCTGCACTGCTCTTACAGAGGTAGTCACCCAGCTTTCCTAGTCTGCACTGCTCCTACAGAGGTAGTCACTCAGCTTTCCTAGTCTGCACTGCTCCTACAGAGGTAGTCACCCAGCTTTCCTAGTCTGCACTGCTCCTACAGAGGTAGTCACCCAGCTTTCCTAGTCTGCACCGCTCCTACAGAGGTAGTCACCCAGCTTTCCTAGTATGCACCGCTCCTACAGAGGTAGTCACCCAGCTTTCCTAGTCTGCACCGCTCCTACAGAGGTAGTCACCCAGCTTTCCTAGTCTGCACCGCTCCTACAGAGGTAGTCACCCAGCTTTCCTAGTCTGCACCGCTCCTACAGAGGTAGTCACCCAGCTTTCCTAGTCTGCACTGCTCCTACAGAGGTAGTCACCCAGCTTTCCTAGTCTGCACTGCTCCTACAGAGGTAGTCACCCAGCTTTCCTAGTATGCACTGCTCCTACAGAGGTAGTCACCCAGCTTTCCTAGTCTGCACTGCTCCTACAGAGGTAGTCACCCAGCTTTCCTAGTCTGCACTGCTCCTACAGAGGTAGTCACCCAGCTTTCCTAGTATGCACCGCTCCTACAGAGGTAGTCACTCAGCTTTCCTAGTCTGCACTGCTCCTACAGAGGTAGTCACCCAGCTTTCCTAGTCTGCACTGCTCCTACAGAGGTAGTCACCCAGCTTTCCTAGTATGCACCGCTCCTACAGAGGTAGTCACTCAGCTTTCCTAGTCTGCACTGCTCCTACAGAGGTAGTCACCCAGCTTTCCTAGTCTGCACTGCTCCTACAGCTGTAGTGTGTACATGGGTGTATACATGTAAATACTCGTCTTGTAGTTTGTACAATACAGGATGTGTACATATACATATACAGCTATGTACACACTACAGGACTTGTATGTAGAGGTATACAGCTATGTACTGCATAGCTGTATCACGTCCTGTAGTGGCTGTATACCTGTATATACATGTCCTGTAGTGGCTGTATACCTGTATATACATGTCCTGTAGTGGCTGTATACCTGTATATACATGTCCTGTAGTGGATGTATACCTGTATATACACTCCTGTAGTGGCTGTATACCTGTATATACATGTCCTGTAGTGGCTGTATACCTGTATATACATGTCCTGTAGTGGATGTATACCTGTATATACATGTCCTGTAGTGGATGTATACCTGTATATACACGTCCTGTAGTGGCTGTATACCTGTATATACACGTCCTGTAGTGGATGTATACCTGTATATACATGTCCTGTAGTGGCTGTATACCTGTATATACATGTCCTGTTGTGGATATATACCTGTATATACATGTCCTGTAGTGGCTGTATACCTGTATATACACGTCCTGTAGTGGATGTATACCTGTATATACATGTCCTGTAGTGGCTGTATACCTGTATATACATGTCCTGTAGTGGCTGTATACCTGTATATACATGTCCTGTAGTGGCTGTATACCTGTATATACATGTCCTGTAGTGGATGTATACCTGTATATACACTCCTGCAGTGTGAGCATAGCTGTATACCTGTGTATATAATAATAACAAATAATAATAATGACTATAGACTAAATAGCACGGCCTTGTGTTGATGCTCAGTAAGTTCCTTTTTGGCATGGCTAAGTGGATGTGGCTTGCAAAAAAAGGGTGTGGCTTGTTAAAAGGGGCGTGTCATAATTATCGTTACCGTTATGTTAGTTGTTTGGGGGGGCTGGCGGTGGTAGATGTGTGAATGGCTGGGGGGAGGAGGCTGAAGGAGCTTTATGTTACATTAAGGGGGGGGGGGGGGGGGCACCGAAAAAAGGTTTTGCACAGGGCGCCATTTACCCTAAGGCCGGCCCTGGTGTAGGACCCCCCACCCACAGATAGGGGAGAGGTCCCAAGGTTGTGGTGTATATACTGTGCAGGTGGTCAGAGCGGTGTAGTGTCCCTCCCGGATAGTAGGACCCCCCACCCACAGATAGGGGAGAGGTCCCAAGGTTGTGGTGTATATGCTGTGCAGGTGGTCAGAGCAGTGTAATGATCCCCCGGATAGTAGGACCCCCCACCCACAGATAGGGGAGAGGTCCCAAGGTTGCGGTGTATATGCTGTGCAGGTGGTCAGAGCAGTGTAATGATCCCCCGGAGAGTAGGACCCCCCCACCCACAGATAGGGGAGAGGTCCCAAGGGTGTGGTGTATATGCTGTGCAGGTGGTCAGAGCGGTGTAATGACCCCCCGGAGAGTAGGACCCCCCCACCCACAGATAGGGGAGAGGTCCCAAGGGTGTGGTGTATATGCTGTGCAGGTGGTCAGAGCGGTGTAGTGTCCCTCCCGGATAGTAGGACCCCCCACCCACAGATAGGGGAGAGGTCCCAAGGTTGTGGTGTATATACTGTGCAGGTGGTCAGAGCGGTGTAGTGTCCCTCCCGGATAGTAGGACCCCCCACCCACAGATAGGGGAGAGGTCCCAAGGTTGTGGTGTATATACTGTGCAGTTGGTCAGAGCGGTGTAATGACCTCCCGGATAGTAGGACCCCCCACCCACAGATAGGGGAGAGGTCCCAAGGTTGCGGTGTATATGCTGTGCAGGTGGTCAGAGCGGTGTAATGACCCCCCGGATAGTAGGACCCCCCACCCACAGATAGGGGAGAGGTCCCAAGGTTGCGGTGTATATGCTGTGCAGGTGGTCAGAGCGGTGTAATGACCCCCCGGAGAGTAGGACCCCCCCACCCACAGATAGGGGAGATGCGGTGTATATGCTGTGCAGGTGGTCAGAGCGGTGTAATGACCCACCGGAGAGTAGGACCCCCCACCCACAGATAAGGGAGAGGTCCCAAGGGTGTGGTGTATATGCTGTGCAGGTGGTCAGAGCGGTGTAATAACCCTCCCGGATAGTAGGACCCCCCACCCACAGATAGGGGAGAGGTCCCAAGGTTGTGGTGTATATACTGTGCAGGTGGTCAGAGCGGTGTAGTGTCCCTCCCGGATAGTAGGACCCCCCACCCACAGATAGGGGAGAGGTCCCAAGGGTGTGGTGTATATACTGTGCAGGTGGTCAGAGCGGTGTAGTGTCCCTCCCGGATAGTAGGACCCCCCACCCACAGATAGGGGAGAGGTCCCAAGGTTGTGGTGTATATACTGTGCAGGTGGTCAGAGCGGTGTAGTGTCCCTCCCGGATAGTAGGACCCCCCACCCACAGATAGGGGAGAGGTCCCAAGGGTGTGGTGTATATGCTGTGCAGGTGGTCAGAGCGGTGTAATGACCTCCCGGATAGTAGGACCCCCTACCCACAGATAGGGGAGATGTAGTGTATATGCTGTGCAGGTGGTCAGAGCGGTGTAATGACCCCCCGGAGAGTAGGACCCCCCACCCACAGATAGGGGAGAGGTCCCAAGGTTGCGGTGTATATGCTGTGCAGGTGGTCAGAGCGGTGTAATGACCCCCCGGAGAGTAGGACCCCCCACCCGCAGATAGGGGAGAGGTCCCAAGGTTGCGGTGTATATGCTGTGCAGGTGGAGATGAATGACCACAGACTCTGAGATAACATTGAGTTGGTTACTACTTGTAAATGTGCAGCAGGTGATACAGAAGGTCTCTGACAAAGTTACAATACAGACTTGGACGTGGGACCACCAGATCTGTAGGATAAGTGCAGTGTAGGAGATAGTCGTGTCGGTAGAGTTGTGCTGAGGTAGAGTAGCAGAGAGGAGGATGCCGTGAGAGTCCCAACCCATGTAGTAATGTGCTCTGCCGGGATGTTGGAGGATACAATAGAATACTTGTGGAAGAACACCGGTGCCTGTGTATTGAACTTTACACCACCTGATGCCCACTAGCGTTGGCCAAACCGTACTAATGGGTGACACTGTCAGCATAGGGACAGGGAGACACAAGGACAGGTGAGCCCTGAAGCTGGCACCCGCCCTACCTGCTGGCCCCAGATGCCCTAGGTGGCAAACGGACAACTGGACGGGAGTCCCTGTACTGCTAGGGTGCAACACGAAACAAAACAAGACAGACACACACAACAAGAGCGAGGTCAGAATTCCGGGTCAGCAACAGTCTAGCGACGAGGTACAAAAACGTGTCCAAGGGATAGTCAAAATACAAGCCAAAAGGTCCGGTAAACAGGAATATCTAAGTCAGGGAAAACACGAGGTCAAGAAACACTAGGAGTACTAGGCTCTATCACAGGCAAGATACTCAGACAGGGGATTATACTTATGGGACCTGTAGTCCCAGCCCCAAGGCGTGATTGGGGCTGAGGCTCCAGGTCCTGCCCAGATACTGACAGCTGAGTCAGCTGTCAGTCATTGATTAGTGAACTCACTACACCTATGCTGATCTGTCAGGGAGTGAATACTGGCCACTACTACAACATGAATAGCAGAGCAGAGCAAAACCTGACATGCAGTCTGGCTGCTAAGGACGCCGAGCCAAACGCATAGCCCGAGTCCTAACAGACACAGGCCCCAGACCTTGTTACCTGGCATGAGCGGAATGCTGAGGGTTCCCTGCTGACACCCACGCTGTGAGATGGAGTTCATAGGCTTACTGCAACTTTGCTCCACCCGGATCAGTTCTTGACTCTGTGGCTCTATAGTGGATACTGTCCCGCTCTGCGACTTCTCCTTGTCCACAGCGTGGGTTGAGGTGATCTGTTCCTCTCCTAAGAGGTTTAACACTGCATAGTGCTTGGCGTAGGTACTTGTAAGAAGGTTGGTAACAGTGTGTTGTCTTGCGTCCTACCCATGTGGGGCAACGGCTAAGACTGAACTGCGGGGACCTGGCAGAGGGCTAGAGCCCGGACAAGACTGCTGTGGAGAGCTATCTAGCTTGAGTCCTTTCTCCACACCGTCCCGAACGGAAAGCTCTTGCTCCTCCCCCACCCATGGGACTAACTTCCCCCATAGTGTGTATAGTGCACTGTGATTGGGTGAACAGAGTGCAATAGAAGAAAAGAGAGGAGAGGTGATAGGAAAGAATAAAGCAGAAATCCTTCTGGTCTACAGATTCTGGAAACACACAAACACAATAACCCTTTACGATCCTTCAGCTGTGCAGCTTCCATATAACAATACATAATACAGCGACATCTAGTGGTCAACTTTCACCATAACAAGACACAAAAGTACAGACTTTTGCGAAGGGTGTAAACAATAGTAACACCCCTAGTGGGACACCACAGTATGACTATTACTGCAGTTGTTACTACTATCACTGTCCTGTAACTATAACCTCTATCAGCCTTTATGATAATGGATGTTACAGCGCCCCCTATCTGAGGGTATATTCACATGGTGGGGTTGTATTGTGCCGTAGCTCATGTGCTCTTTGTGACTAGTCCTACATGCTGTGGCTCCTGGCAGTGTGAGGGTTAATGCAGGGATTATACCGGGATATACCAGCAGTGGCCACCAGGTGGAGCTGTGGGATAAGCAATGATTCCCCTATCACCTGCCCTCCCTCCCCAGCTCTGAGCATTCCCCTCCCTCTGTCTCATGTGTCAGCTGTTCTCTCCTACCTGCTGTCTCTCCCTCCTTCCTGCAGTCTCCCAGTCTCCCTGAGGGGGGCCCCGCCCTGCGCTCTCCTCCCCCTGCCCTGACACCTCCCCTAACAAAGCAAAAAATAGCCTGACACCAAGAGAGACAGCAGGAAAGAGAGAGCCAGAGAGACCGCCAAAGGGGGAGACCCCACCAGCTGCACCCTGGGGGGAGGGCCGCAAGGTAGGAACTGCCCCCACCCCAACTTTATACTCACCCCATAACCCTTCTCATTGCTCCCCCCCCCCCCCCACCGTGTTATCTACAGGACCCCCGTATCACCCCCAGCACTAGTATACCCCCCCCCCCCATCTACAGGACCCCCGTATCACCCCCAGCACTAGTATACCCCCCCCCCCATCTACAGGACCCCCGTATCACCCCCAGCACTAGTATAACATGTATACCCCTCATCTACAGGACCCCTGTATCACCCCCAGCACTAGTATACCCCCCCATCTACAGGACCCCCGTATCACCCCTAGCACTAGTATACCCCCCATCTACAGGACCCCCGTATCACCCCCAGCACTAGTATACCCCCCCCCCCATCTACAGGACCCCCGTATCACCCCCAGCACTAGTATAACATGTATACCCCCCATCTACAGGACCCCCGTATCACCCCCAGCACTAGTATACCCCCCATCTACAGGACCCCCGTATCACCCCCAGCACTAGTATACCCCCCCATCTACAGGACCCCCGTATCACCCCCAGCACTAGTATAACATGTATACCCCCCCATCTACAGGACCCCCGTATCACCCCCAGCACTAGTATACCCCCCATCTACAGGACCCCCGTATCACCCCCAGCACTAGTATACCCCCCCATCTACAGGACCCCCGTATCACCCCCAGCACTAGTATACCCCCCATCTACAGGACCCCCGTATCACCCCCAGCACTAGTATAACATGTATACCCCCCATCTACAGGACCCCCGTATCACCTCCAGCACTAGTATACCCCCCCATCTACAGGACCCCCGTATCACCCCCAGCACTAGTATACCCCCCCATCTACAGGACCCCCGTATCACCCCCAGCACTAGTATAACATGTATACCCCCCCATCTACAGGACCCGCGTATCACCCCCAGCACTAGTATACCCCCCCATCTACAGGACCCCCGTATCACCCCCAGCACTAGTATACCCCCCCATCTACAGGACCCCCGTATCACCCCCAGCACTAGTATAACATGTATACCCCCCATCTACAGGACCCCCGTATCACCCCCAGCACTAGTATACCCCCCCATCTACAGGACCCCCGTATCACCCCCAGCACTAGTATACCCCCCCCCCATCTACAGGACCCCCGTATCACCCCCAGCACTAGTATACCCCCCCATCTACAGGACCCCCGTATCACCCCAGCACTAGTATACCCCCCCATCTACAGGACCCCCGTATCACCCCCAGCACTAGTATACCCCCCCCATCTACAGGACCCCCGTATCACCCCCAGCACTAGTATACCCCCCCATCTACAGGACCCCCGTATCACCCCCAGCACTAGTATACCCCCCCATCTACAGGACCCCCGTATCACCCCCAGCACTAGTATACCCCCCCATCTACAGGACCCCCGTATCACCCCCAGCACTAGTATACCCCCCCCCCCCCATCTACAGGACCCCCGTATCACCCCCGGCACTAGTATACCCCCCCATCTACAGGATCCCCGTATCACCCCCAGCACTAGTATAACATGTATACCCCCCCATCTACAGGACCCCCGTATCACCCCCAGCACTAGTATACCCCCCCCCATCTACAGGACCCCCGTATCACCCCCAGCACTATTATACCCCCCCCATCTACAGGACCCCGTATCACCCCCAGCACTAGTATACCCCCCATCTACAGGACCCCCGTATCACCCCCAGCACTAGTATACCCCCCCATCTACAGGACCTCTGTATCACCCCCAGCACTAGTATACCCCCCCCCCCCCCCATCTACAGGACCCCCGTATCACCCCCAGCAGTAGTATAACATGTATACCCCTCCCCCACCACCTACAGGACCCCCGTATCACCCCCAGCACTAGTATACCCCCCCCCCCATCTACAGGACCCCCGTATCACCCCCAGCACTAATATACCCCCCCATCTACAGGACCCCCGTATCACCCCCAGCACTAGTATACCCCCCCCATCTACAGGACCCCCGTATCACCCCCAGCACTAGTATACCCCCCCCCCCATCTACAGGACCCCCGTATCACCCCCAGCACTAGTATACCCCCCCATCTACAGGACCCCCGTATCACCCCCAGCACTAGTATACCCCCCCCATCTACAGGACCCCCGTATCACCCCCAGCATTAGTATACCCCCCCATCTACAGGACCCCCGTATCACCCCCAGCACTAGTATACCCCCCCCCCATCTACAGGACCCCCGTATCACCCCCAGCATTAGTATACCCCCCCCATCTACAGGACCCCGTATCACCCCCAGCACTAGTATACCCCCCCCCATCTACAGGACCCCCGTATCACCCCCAGCACTAGTATACCCCCCCCCATCTACAGGACCCCCGTATCACCCCCAGCACTAGTATAACATGTATACCCCCCCATCTACAGGACCCCCGTATCACCCCCAGCACTAGTATACCCCCCCCATCTACAGGACCCCCGTATCACCCCCAGCACTAGTATACCCCCCCATCTACAGGACCTCCGTATCACCCCCAGCACAAGTATACCCCCCCCCCATCTACAGGACCCCCGTATCACCCCCAGCAGTAGTATAACATGTATACCCCTCCCCCACCACCTACAGGACCCCCGTATCACCCCCAGCACTAGTATAACATGTATACCCCCCATCTACAGGACCCCTGTATCACCCCCAGCACTAGTATACCCCCTATCTACAGGACCCCCGTATCACCCCCAGCACTAGTATAACATGTATACCCCCCATCTACAGGACCCCCGTATCACCCCCAGCACTAGTATACCCCCCATCTACAGGACCCCCGTATCACCCCCAGCACTAGTATACCCCCCCATCTACAGGACCCCCGTATCACCCCCAGCACTAGTATACCCCCCCCTTACATCTACAGGACCTCCGTATCACCCCCAGCACTAGTATAACATGTATACCCCCCCATCTACAGGACCCCCGTATCACCCCCAGCACTAGTATACCCCCCCCCCATCTACAGGACCCCCGTATCACCCCCAGCACTAGTATACCCCCCCATCTACAGGACCCCCGTATCACCCCCAGCACTAGTATACCCCCCCATCTACAGGACCCCCGTATCACCCCCAGCACTAGTATAACATGTATACCCCCCCATCTACAGGACCCCCGTATCACCCCCAGCACTAGTATACCCCCCCCCATCTACAGGACCCCCGTATCACCCCCAGCACTAGTATACCCCCCCCCCCCCCATCTACAGGACCCCCGTATCACCCCCAGCACTAGTATACCCCCCCCCCCCCCCATCTACAGGACCCCCGTATCACCCCCAGCACTAGTATACCCCCCCCCATCTACAGGACCCCCGTATCACCCCCAGCACTATTATACCCCCCCCATCTACAGGACCCCCGTATCACCCCCAGCACTAGTATACCCCCCCATCTACAGGACCCCCGTATCACCCCCAGCATTAGTATACCCCCCCCATCTACAGGACCCCCGTATCACCCCAGCACTAGTATACCTCCCCCATCTACAGGACCCCCGTATCACCCCCAGCATTAGTATACCCCCCCCATCTACAGGACCCCGTATCACCCCCAGCACTAGTATACCCCCCCATCTACAGGACCCCCGTATCACCCCCAGCACTAGTATACCCCCCCCATCTACAGGACCCCGTATCACCCCCAGCACTAGTATACCCCCCCCCATCTACAGGACCCCCGTATCACCCCCAGCACTAGTATAACATGTATACCCCCCCATCTACAGGACCCCCGTATCACCCCCAGCACTAGTATACCCCCCCCCCCCATCTACAGGACCCCCGTATCACCCCCAGCACTAGTATACCCCCCCCCCATCTACAGGACCCCCGTATCACCCCCAGCACTAGTATACCCCCCCATCTACAGGACCTCCGTATCACCCCCAGCAGTAGTATAACATGTATACCCCTCCCCCACCACCTACAGGACCCCCGTATCACCCCCAGCACTAGTATAACATGTATACCCCCCATCTACAGGACCCCTGTATCACCCCCAGCACTAGTATACCCCCCATCTACAGGACCCCCGTATCACCCCCAGCACTAGTAAACCCCCCCATCTACAGGACCCCCGTATCACCCCCAGCACTAGTATACCCCCCCATCTACAGGACCCCCGTATCACCCCCAGCACTAGTATACCCCCCCCCATCTACAGGACCCCCGTATCACCCCCAGCACTAGTATAACATGTATACCCTCCATCTACAGTGTCTGTCTGTCTCTTCTCCTCAGTGTCTGTGTCTGTCTCTTCTCCTCAGTGTCTGTGTCTGTCTCTTCTCCTCAGTGTCTGTGTCTGTCTCTTCTCCTCAGTGTCTGTCTGTCTCTTCTCCTCAGTGTCTTTGTCTGTCTCTTCTCCTCAGTGTCTGTCTGTCTCTTCTCCTCAGTGTCTGTCTGTCTCTTCTCCTCAGTGTCTGTCTGTCTCTTCTCCTCAGTGTCTGTGTGTGTCTCTTCTCCTCAGTGGCTGTCTGTGTGTGTCTCTCCTCCTCAGTGGCTGTCTGTGTCTGTCTCTTCTCCTTACTCAGTGGCTGTCTGTGTGTGTCTCTTCTCCTCACCCAGTGGCTGTCTGTGTGTCTCTTCTCCTCACTCAGTGGCTGTCTGTGTGTGTCTCTTCTCCTCACTCAGTGGCTGTCTGTGTGTGTCTCTTCTCCTCACTCAGTGGCTGTCTGTGTGTGTCTCTCCTCCTCAGTGGCTGTCTGTGTGTGTCTCTCCTCACTCAGTGGCTGTCTGTGTGTGTCTCTCATCCTCAGTGGCTGTCTGTGTGTGTCTCTTCTCCTTAGTGGCTGTCTGTGTGTGTCTCTTCTCCTCAGTGGCTGTCTGTGTGTGTCTCTTCTCCTCAGTGGCTGTCTGTGTGTCTCTCATCCTCAGTGGCTGTCTGTGTGTGTCTCTTCTCCTTAGTGGCTGTCTGTGTGTGTCTCTTCTCCTCAGTGGCTGTCTGTGTGTCTCTTCTCCTCAGTGGCTGTCTGTGTGTCTCTTCTCCTCAGTGGCTGTCTGTGTGTGTCTCTTCTCCTTAGTGTCTGGCTGTGTCTGTCTCTTCTCCTTAGTGGCTGTCTGTGTGTGTCTCTTCTCCTCAGTGGCTGTCTGTGTGTCTCTTCTCCTCAGTGGCTGTCTGTGTGTCTCTTCTCCTCAGTGGCTGTCTGTGTGTGTCTCTTCTCCTCAGTGGCTGTCTGTGTGTGTCTCTCCTCAGTGGCTGTCTGTGTGTGTCTCTTCTCCTCACTCAGTGGCTGTCTGTGTGTGTCTCTTCTCCTCAGTGGCTGTGTGTGTCTCTCCTCCTCAGTGGCTGTCTGTGTGTGTCTCTTCTCCTCAGTGGCTGTCTGTGTGTGTCTCTTCTCCTCAGTGGCTGTCTGTGTGTGTCTCTCCTCCTCAGTGGCTGGCTGTGTGTGTGTCTCCTCCTCAGTGGCTGTCTGTGTGTGTCTCTTCTCCTCACTCAGTGGCTGTCTGTGTGTGTCTCTTCTCCTTAGTGGCTGTCTGTGTGTGTCTCTTCTCCTCAGTGGCTGTCTGTGTGTGTCTCTTCTCCTCCTCAGTGGCTGGCTGTGTGTGTCTCTTTTCCTCACTCAGTGGCTGTCTGTGTGTGTCTCTTCTCCTCCTCAGTGGCTGTCTGTGTGTGTCTCTTCTCCTTAGTGGCTGTCTGTGTGTGTCTCTTCTCCTCAGTGGCTGTCTGTGTGTGTCTCTTCTCCTCACTCAGTGGCTGTCTGTGTGTGTATCTTCTCCTCCTCAGTGGCTGTCTGTGTGTGTCTCTTCTCCTCCTCAGTGGCTGGCTGTGTGTGTCTCTCCTCCTCAGTGGCTGGCTGTGTGTGTCTCTCCTCCTCAGTGGCTGTCTGTGTGTGTCTCTTCTCCTCCTCAGTGGCTGTCTGTGTGTGTCTCTTCTCCTCCTCAGTGGCTGGCTGTGTGTGTCTCTTCTCCTTAGTGGCTGTCTGTGTGTCTCTCCTCCTCAGTGGCTGTCTGTGTGTGTCTCTTCTCCTTAGTGGCTGTCTGTGTGTGTGTGTCTTCTCCTCACTCAGTGGCTGGCTGTGTGTGTCTCTTCTCCTCACTCAGTGGCTGTCTGTGTGTGTCTCTTCTCCTTAGTGGCTGTCTGTGTCTGTCTCTCCTCCTCAGTGGCTGTCTGTGTGTCTCTTCTCCTCAGTGGCTGTCTGTGTGTGTCTCTTCTCCTCACTCAGTGGCTGTCTGTGTGTGTCTCTTCTCCTCACTCAGTGGCTGTCTGTGTGTGTCTCTCCTCCTCAGTGGCTGTCTGTGTGTGTCTCTTCTCCTCAGTGGCTGTCTGTGTGTGTCTCTCCTCACTCAGTGGCTGTCTGTGTGTGTCTCTCATCCTCAGTGGCTGTCTGTGTGTGTCTCTTCTCCTCAGTGGCTGTCTGTGTGTGTCTCTTCTCCTCAGTGGCTGTCTGTGTGTGTCTCTTCTCTTCAGTGGCTGTCTGTGTGTGTCTCTCCTCCTCAGTGGCTGTCTGTGTGTGTCTCTTCTCTTCAGGGGCTGTCTGTGTGTGTCTCTCCTCCTCAGTGGCTGTCTGTGTGTGTCTCTCCTCCTCAGTGGCTGTCTGTGTGTGTCTCTTCTCCTCAGTGGCTGTCTGTGTGTGTCTCTTCTCCTCAGTGGCTGTCTGTGTGTGTCTCTTCTCCTCCTCAGTGGCTGGCTGTGTGTGTCTCTTCTCCTCACTCAGTGGCTGTCTGTGTGTGTCTCTTCTCCTCAGTGGCTGTCTGTGTGTGTCTCTTCTCCTCAGTGGCTGTCTGTGTGTGTCTCTTCTCCTTAGTGTCTGGCTGTGTGTGTCTCTTCTCCTTAGTGGCTGTCTGTGTGTGTCTCTCCTCACTCAGTGGCTGTCTGTGTGTGTCTCTTCTCCTTAGTGGCTGTCTGTGTGTGTCTCTTCTCCTTAGTGGCTGGCTGTGTGTGTCTCTTCTCCTTAGTGGCTGTCTGTGTGTGTCTCTTCTCCTCAGTGGCTGTCTGTGTGTGTCTCTTCTCCTCAGTGGCTGTCTGTGTGTGTCTCTTCTCCTTAGTGTCTGGCTGTGTCTGTCTCTTCTCCTTAGTGGCTGTCTGTGTGTGTCTCTTCTCCTCAGTGGCTGTCTGTGTGTGTCTCTTCTCCTTAGTGTCTGGCTGTGTGTGTCTCTTCTCCTTAGTGGCTGTCTGTGTGTGTCTCTCCTCACTCAGTGGCTGTCTGTGTGTGTCTCTTCTCCTTAGTGGCTGTCTGTGTGTGTCTCTTCTCCTCAGTGGCTGTCTGTGTGTGTCTCTTCTCCTCAGTGGCTGTCTGTGTGTGTCTCTTCTCCTTAGTGTCTGGCTGTGTCTGTCTCTTCTCCTTAGTGGCTGTCTGTGTGTGTCTCTTCTCCTTAGTGGCTGTCTGTGTGTGTCTCTTCTCCTCAGTGGCTGTCTGTGTGTGTCTCTTCTCCTCAGTGGCTGTCTGTCTCTTTTCCTGACTTTTCCCTGGGCTGTCTCACTTTTTCCATGGAAACTTTCTGGGTGTATGTCTCTGCACATCTGGCTCTGTGTTTCCTTTGTTTGGGGCTCCACGTTCCTCTCCCGGCGGTCTCCTCCTCCTCCTCATCAGATTCCTCTGCCGGCTACAGCCGATTATTGTATGTGAGATGCTCACCACACCCGTCGCCAGCCGCCTGACCGGCCCAGGATCCTGCATAAACACGGCCGCACAATACCCACCCAGCATCATCCAATGAGAGAGCCGCACAGGACTGTCCACAGAACGGCCACCACCGGCGAGGGGCTGCCGCAAGGCTTGTGCTCTGGGGGATCAGGCCTGAGCCTAGAGAATGGCTATCCTGTCCTGAGAAGGGGGAGGATGGGACACACTGGTGCCTATCCTCCAGATAGGGTGTCCCCTCTATATTACCCCTGAGCTGTCGTGGCTGGGTATCTGCCGTATATTACCCCCTGAGCTGTCATGGCTGGGTATCCGCTGTATATTACCCCCTGAGCTGTTATGGCTGGGTATCCGCTGTATATTACCCCCTGAGCTGTTATGGCTGGGTATCCACTGTATATTACCCCCTGAGCTGTGGTGGCTGGGTATCCGCTGTATATTACCCCCTGAGCTGTGGTGGCTGGGTATCTGCCGTATATTACCCCCTGAGCTGTCATGGCTGGGTATCCGCTGTATATTACCCCCTGAGCTGTGGTGGCTGGGTATCCACTGTATATTACCCCCTGAGCTGTGGTGGCTGGGTATCCGCTGTATATTACCCCATGAGCTGTCGTGGCTGGGTATCCGCTGTATATTACCCCATGAGCTGTCGTGGCTGGGTATCTGCCGTATATTACCCCCTGAGCTGTCGTGGCTGGGTATCCACTGTATATTACCCCCTGAGCTGTGGTGGCTGGGTATCCACTGTATATTACCCCCTGAGCTGTGGTGGCTGGGTATCCGCTGTATATTACCCCATGAGCTGTCGTGGCTGAGTATCTGCCGTATATTACCCCCTGAACTATGGTGGCTGGGTATCTGCTGTATATTACCCCCTGAGCTGTCATGGCTGGGTATCCGCTGTATATTACCCCCTGAGCTGTCATGGCTGGGTATCCGCTGTATATTACCCCCTGAGCTGTCGTGGCTGGGTATTCGCTGTATATTACCCCCTGAGCTGTGGTGACTGGGTATCCGCTGTATATTACCCCCTGAGCTGTGGTGGCTGGGTATCCGCTGTATATTACCCCCTGCGCTGTGGTGGCTGGGTATCAGCTGTATATTACCCCCTGAGCTGTGGTGGCTGGGTATCCGCTGTATATTACCCCCTGCGCTGTGGTGGCTGGGTATCAGCTGTATATTACCCCCTGAGCTGTGGTGGCTGGGTATCCGCTGTATATTACCCCCTGAGCTGTGGTGGCTGGGTATCCGCTGTATATTACCCCCTGAGCTGTCGTGGCTGGTTGCCCCCCCTCTATATTACCCCCTGAGCTGTCGGGGCTGGTTGCCCCCCCCCTCTATATTACCCGCTGAGCTGTCGTGGCTGGTTGCCCCCCTCTATATTACCCCCTGAGCTGTCGTGACTGGTTGCCCCCCTCTATATTACCCCCTGAGCTGTCGTGGCTGGTTGCCCCCCCCCCTCTATATTACCCCCTGAGCTGTCGTGGCTGGTTGCCCCCCCTCTATATTACCCCCTGAGCTGTCGTGGCTGGTTGCCCCCCCTCTATATTACCCCCTGTGATGGGCAGTGATGGGGCCCATCGCACCTACTGATCCCCATAATAATAGGACGTGCACTCCCAGCGTGGTCTGACAGCTGCAGAGGGGATCATTGGCTCGGTATATCCTGCCTCCGGGGTGCCACCTCCAGCCTCACATCACCATGACCTTACAGTGGACTCCTCTAACCCCCGTCTTCTCTGTATCCTATAGGTCACTGAATGCATCACAGAGGGCAGGATTAAACATGGCGGCTCCAGGTAATGCACCTTTTGGGGGGTTCTAGGTGAGATTATGGTCTACAGATGGCAGCTCCAGGTAACACCTGGTAGGATCAGTTATGGGGATGTCTCTCCTTGGGGTTCTGGTCTATAGATGGAGGTCTCTGGTAACACCTGGTAGGATCAGTTATGGTGCAGTCTCTCCTTGGGGTTCTGGTCTATAGATGGAGGTCTCTGGTAACATGCTGTAGGATCAGTTATGGGGATGTCTCTCCTTGGGGTTCTGGTCTACAGATGGAGGTCTCTGGTAACATGCTGTAGGATCAGTTATGGTGCAGTCTCTTGGGGTTCTGGTCTATAGATGGAGGTCTCTGGTAACATGCTGTAGGATCAGTTATGGGATCGTCTCTTCTTGGGGTTCTGGTCTATAGATGGAGGTCTCTGGTAACATGCTGTAGGATCAGTTATGGGGATGTCTCTCCTTGGGGTTCTGGTCTACAGATGGAGGTCTCTGGTAACATGCTGTAGGATCAGTTATGGGGATGTCTCTCCTTGGGGTTCTGGCTTACAGATGGAGGTCTCTGGTAACATGCTGTAGGATCAGTTATGGTGCAGTCTCTTCTTGGGGTTCTGGTGTATAGATGGAGGTCTCTGGTAACCTGCTGTAGGATCAGTTATGGTGCAGTCTCTTCTTGGGGTTCTGGCTTATAAATGGAGGTCTCTGGTAACATGCTGTAGGATCAGTTATGGGGATGTCTCTCCTTGGGGTTCTGGCTTACAGATGGAGGTCTCTGGTAACATGCTGTAGGATCAGTTATGGTGCAGTCTCTTGGGGTTCTGGTCTATAGATGGAGGTCTCTGGTAACATGCTGTAGGATCAGTTATGGGGACGTCTCTCCTTGGGGTTCTGGCTTATAGATGGAGGTCTCTGGTAACATGCTGTAGGATCAGTTATGGGGATGTCTCTCCTTGGGGTTCTGGTCTATAGATGGAGGTCTCTGGTAACATGCTGTAGGATCAGTTATGGGGATGTCTCTCCTTGGGGTTCTGGTCTACAGATGGAGGTCTCTGGTAACATGCTGTAGGATCAGTTATGGTGCAGTCTCTTGGGGTTCTGGTCTATAGATGGAGGTCTCTGGTAACATGCTGTAGGATCAGTTATGGGATCGTCTCTTCTTGGGGTTCTGGTCTATAGATGGATGTCTCTGGTAACATGCTGTAGGATCAGTTATGGGGATGTCTCTCCTTGGGGTTCTGGTCTACAGATGGAGGTCTCTAGTAACATGCTGTAGGATCAGTTATGGGGATGTCTCTCCTTGGGGTTCTGGCTTACAGATGGAGGTCTCTGGTAACATGCTGTAGGATCAGTTATGGTGCAGTCTCTTGGGGTTCTGGTCTATAGATGGAGGTCTCTGGTAACATGCTGTAGGATCAGTTATGGGGACGTCTCTCCTTGGGGTTCTGGCTTATAGATGGAGGTCTCTGGTAACATGCTGTAGGATCAGTTATGGGGACGTCTCTTCTTGGGGTTCTGGTCTATAGATGGAGGTCTCTGGTAACATGCTGTAGGATCAGTTATGGGGACGTCTCTCCTTGGGGTTCTGGTCTATAGATGGAGGTCTCTGGTAACATGCTGTAGGATCAGTTATGGGGACGTCTCTTCTTGGGGTTCTGGTCTATAGATGGAGGTCTCTGGTAACACCTGGTAGGATCAGTTATGGTGCAGTCTCTTCTTGGGGTTCTGGCTTATAGATGGAGGTCTCTGGTAACACCTGGTAGGATCAGTTATGGGGACGTCTCTCCTTGGGGTTCTGGTCTATAGATGGAGGTCTCTGGTAACATGCTGTAGGATCAGTTATGGGGACGTCTCTCCTTGGGGTTCTGGCTTATAGATGGAGGTCTCTGGTAACATGCTGTAGGATCAGTTATGGGGACGTCTCTTCTTGGGGTTCTGGTCTATAGATGGAGGTCTCTGGTAACATGCTGTAGGATCAGTTATGGGGATGTCTCTCCTTGGGGTTCTGGTCTACAGATGGAGGTCTCTGGTAACATGCTGTAGGATCAGTTATGGTGCAGTCTCTTGGGGTTCTGGTCTGCAGATGGAGGTCTCTGGTAACATGCTGTAGGATCAGTTATGGGGACGTCTCTTCTTGGGGTTCTGGTCTATAGATGGAGGTCTCTGGTAACCTGCTGTAGGATCAGTTATGGTGCAGTCTCTTGGGGTTCTGGTCTATAGATGGAGGTCTCTGGTAACATGCTGTAGGATCAGTTATGTGGACGTCTCTTCTTGGGGTTCTGGTCTATAGATGGAGGTCTCTGGTAACATGCTGTAGGATCAGTTATGGGGACGTCTCTTGGGGTTCTGGTCTATAGATGGAGGTCTCTGGTAACATGCTGTAGGATCAGTTATGGGGACGTCTCTTCTTGGGGTTCTGGTCTATAGATGGAGGTCTCTGGTAACATGCTGTAGGATCAGTTATGGGGACGTCTCTTCTTGGGGTTCTGGTCTATAGATGGAGGTCTCTGGTAACATGCTGTAGGATCAGTTATGGGATCGTCTCTTCTTGGGGTTCTGGTCTATAGATGGAGGTCTCTGGTAACATGCTGTAGGATCAGTTATGGGGTTGTCTCTCCTTGGGGTTCTGGTCTACAGATGGAGGTCTCTGGTAACATGCTGTAGGATCAGTTATGGTGCAGTCTCTTCTTGGGGTTCTGGTCTGCAGATGGAGGTCTCTGGTAACACCTGGTAGGATCAGTTATGGGGACGTCTCTCCTTGGGGTTCTGGCTTATAGATGGAGGTCTCTGGTAACATGCTGTAGGATCAGTTATGGGGACGTCTCTCCTTGGGGTTCTGGTGTATAGATGGAGGTCTCTGGTAACATGCTGTAGGATCAGTTATGGGGACGTCTCTCCTTGGGGTTCTGGCTTATAGATGGAGGTCTCTGGTAACACCTGGTAGGATCAGTTATGGGGACGTCTCTCCTTGGGGTTCTGGTCTATAGATGGAGGTCTCTGGTAACCTGCTGTAGGATCAGTTATGGTGCAGTCTCTTGGGGTTCTGGTCTATAGATGGAGGTCTCTGGTAACATGCTGTAGGATCAGTTATGTGGACGTCTCTTCTTGGGGTTCTGGTCTATAGATGGAGGTCTCTGGTAACCTGCTGTAGGATCAGTTATGGTGCAGTCTCTTGGGGTTCTGGTCTATAGATGGAGGTCTCTGGTAACATGCTGTAGGATCAGTTATGGGGACGTCTCTTCTTGGGGTTCTGGTCTATAGATGGAGGTCTCTGGTAACCTGCTGTAGGATCAGTTATGGTGCAGTCTCTTGGGGTTCTGGTCTATAGATGGAGGTCTCTGGTAACATGCTGTAGGATCAGTTATGGGGACGTCTCTTCTTGGGGTTCTGGTCTATAGATGGAGGTCTCTGGTAACATGCTGTAGGATCAGTTATGGGGACGTCTCTTCTTGGGGTTCTGGTCTATAGATGGAGGTCTCTGGTGGCACTGTAGTATCTGTAGGATCCATTTTATAGGGTGCTCTATTAAAGGTTTCTGTCTATGCCAGGTGTGATGTTCTGCAGAGGACTTAGGATGTGTCTCTTCTCACCCAGGTTACCCTTCACCTGCTGCTGGATACCAGAGTCCACCATATCCATCTGCTCCATACCCCACCAGCCCTTCCGCTCCCCCTCCCCCTCCAACTCCTGGTTTCCATGAGTACCCTGGACCTGGCTGCAGCATCCCCCCCCAGCACCACATGCATCCCGCTCCTCATCCACAGCTCGACCCTCCCCCAGGGGGAGCACCATACATGCCAGTGAGCAGCGGCAGCGCCCCCAGTGCACTGGAGTACCTAAGCCAGGTATGTACTACACCTATGTACTACTCCCAACATTCACCTGTGTGCACTATACACTATTAGGCTTTATATACCTGTTCAAGGAGACAACACTATTATAGACGTACTGAGTATAGATGGTACTATTATACAGCACTGAGTATAGATGGTACTATTATACAGCACTGAGTATAGATGGTACTATTATACGGCACTGAGGATGGATGGTACTATTATAGACGTACTGAGGATGGATGATACTATTATACGGCACTGAGGATGGATGGTACTATTATAGACGTACTGAGGATGAATGGTACTATTATACAGCACTGAGGATGGATGGTACTATTATAGACGTACTGAGGATGAATGGTACTATTATACAGCACTGAGGATGGATGGTACTATTATACAGCACTGAGGATGGATGGTACTATTATACAGCAGTGAGGATGGATGGTACTATTATACAGCACTGAGGATGGATGGTACTATTATACGGCACTGAGGATGAATGGTACTATTATACAGCACTGAGGATGAATGGTACTATTATAGACGTACTGAGGATGAATGGTACTATTATACGGCACTGAGGATGGATGGTACTATTATACAGCACTGAGGATGGATGGTACTATTATACAGCACTGAGGATGGATGGTACTATTATACAGCACTGAGGATGGATGGTACTATTATAGACGTACTGAGGATGGATGGTACTATTATACAGCACTGAGGATAGATGGTAGTATTATATGGCACTGAGGATGGATGGTACTATTATACAGCACTGAGGATGGATGGTACTATTATACAGCACTGAGGATGGATGGTACTATTATACAGCACTGAGGATGGATGGTACTATTATAGACGTACTGAGGATGGATGGTACTATTATACAGCACTGAGGATGGATGGTACTATTATACAGCACTGAGGATGGATGGTACTATTATAGACGTACTGAGGATGAATGGTACTATTATACAGCACTGAGGATGGATGGTACTATTATAGACGTACTGAGGATGAATGGTACTATTATAGACGTACTGAGGATGGATGGTACTATTATACGGCACTGAGGATGGATGGTACTATTATACAGCACTGAGGATAGATGGTACTATTATACAGCACTGAGATGGATGGTACTATTATACAGCACTGAGGATGGATGGTACTATTATACAGCACTGAGGATGGATGGTACTATTATACAGCACTGAGGATGGATGGTACTATTATACGGCACTGAGGATGGATGGTACTATTATACAGCACTGAGGATAGATGGTACTATTATACAGCACTGAGATGGATGGTACTATTATACAGCACTGAGGATGGATGGTACTATTATACAGCACTGAGGATGGATGGTACTATTATACAGCACTGAGGATAGATGGTACTATTATACGGCACTGAGGATGGATGGTACTATTATACAGCAGTGAGGATGGATGGTACTATTATACGGCACTGAGGATGGATGGTACTATTATACAGCACTGAGGATGGATGGTACTATTATAGGGGCACTGAGGATGGATGATACTATTATAGGGGCACTGAGGATGGATGGTACTATTATACGGCACTGAGTACACATGCTCATCCTGTGTCCGGAGGAGGATTAGTACACATGCTCATCCTGTGTCCGGAGGAGGATTAGTACACATGCTCATCCTGTGTCCGGAGGAGGATTAGTACACATGCTCATCCTGTGTCCAGAGGAGGATTAGTACACATGCTCATCCTGTGTCCAGAGGAGGATTAGTACACACGCTCATTCTGGTGCGGCCCCCTGTAGGCTCCTGCACCCTGTGTCCGGAGGAGGATTAGTACACATGCTCATCCTGTGTCCGGAGGAGGATTAGTACACATGCTCATCCTGTGTCCGGAGGAGGATTAGTACACCTGCTCATCCTGTGTCCGGAGGAGGATTAGTACACATGCTCATCCTGTGTCCGGAGGAGGATTAGTACACATGCTCATCCTGTGTCCGGAGGAGGATTAGTACACATGCTCATCCTGTGTCCGGAGGAGGATTAGTACACATGCTCATCCTGTGTCCGGAGGAGGATTAGTACACATGCTCATCCTGTGTCCGGAGGAGGATTAGTACACATGCTCATCCTGTGTCCGGAGGAGGATTAGTACACATGCTCATCCTGTGTCCGGAGGAGGATTAGTACACATGCTCATCCTGTGTCCGGAGGAGGATTAGTACACATGCTCATCCTGTGTCCGGAGGAGGATTAGTACACATGCTCATCCTGTGTCCGGAGGAGGATTAGTACACATGCTCATCCTGTGTCCGGAGGAGGATTAGTACACATGCTCATCCTGTGTCCGGAGGAGGATTAGTACACATGCTCATCCTGTGTCCGGAGGAGGATTAGTACACATGCTCATCCTGTGTCCGGAGGAGGATTAGTACACATGCTCATCCTGTGTCCGGAGGAGGATTAGTACACATGCTCATCCTGTGTCCGGAAGAGGATTAGTACACATGCTCATCCTGTGCCCGGAGGAGGATTAGTACACACGCTCATCCTGTGTCCGGAGGAGGATTAGTACACACGCTCATCCTGTGTCAGGAGGAGGATTAGTACACACGCTCATCCTGTGTCAGGAGGAGGATTAGTACACACGCTCATCCTGTGTCAGGAGGAGGATTAGTACACACGCTCATCCTGTGTCAGGAGGAGGATTAGTACACACGCTCATCCTGTGTCAGGAGGAGGATTAGTACACACGCTCATCCTGTGTCAGGAGGAGGATTAGTACACACGCTCATCCTGTGTCAGGAGGAGGATTAGTACACACGCTCATCCTGTGTCAGGAGGAGGATTAGTACACACGCTCATCCTGTGTCAGGAGGAGGATTAGTACACACGCTCATCCTGTGTCAGGAGGAGGATTAGTACACACGCTCATCCTGTGTCCGGAGGAGGATTAGTACACATGCTCATCCTGTGTAAGGAGGAGGATTAGTACACATGCTCATCCTGTGTCAGGAGGAGGATTAGTACACATGCTCATCCTGTGTCAGGAGGAGGATTAGTACACACGCTCATCCTGTGTCCGGAGGAAGATTAGTACACATGCTCATCCTAGTGCGGCCCCCTGTAGGCTCAGCAGTGATATGTATATATACAGCTGTGCTGTGCGGTTGTGTAGCAGTGATATGTATATACAGCTGTACTGTGCGGTTGTGTAGCAGTGATATATGTATATACAGCTGTACTGTGCGGTTGTGTAGCAGTGATATGTATATACAGCTGTACTGTGCGGTTGTGTAGCAGTGATATATGTATATACAGCTGTACTGTGCGGTTGTGTAGCAGTGATATGTGTATATATACAGCTGTACTGTGCGGTTGTGTAGCAGTGATATGTATATATACAGCTGTGCTGTGCGGTTGTGTAGCAGTGATATGTATATATACAGCTGTGCTGTGCGGTTGTGTAGCAGTGATATGTATATATACAGCTGTGCTGTGCGGTTGTGTAGCAGTGATATGTATATATACAGCTGTACTGTGCGGTTGTGTAGCAGTGATATGTATATATACAGCTGTGCTGTGCGGTTGTGTAGCAGTGATATATGTATATACAGCTGTACTGTGCGGTTGTGTAGCAGTGATATGTGTATATACAGCTGTACTGTGCGGTTGTGTAGCAGTGATATGTATATATACAGCTGTACTGTGCGGTTGTGTAGCAGTGATATGTATATATACAGCTGTGCTGTGCGGTTGTGTAGCAGTGATATGTATATACAGCTGTACTGTGCGGTTGTGTAGCAGTGATATGTATATATACAGCTGTACTGTGCGGTTGTGTAGCAGTGATATGTATATATACAGCTGTACTGTGCGGTTGTGTAGCAGTGATATGTGTATATATACAGCTGTGCGGTTGTGTAGCAGTGATATATGTATATACAGCTGTACTGTGCGGTTGTGTAGCAGTGATATATGTATATACAGCTGTACTGTGCGGTTCTGTAGCAGTGATATATGTATATACAGCTGTACTGTGCGGTTCTGTAGCAGTGATATGTATATATACAGCTGTGCTGTGCGGTTGTGTAGCAGTGATATGTATATATACAGCTGTGCTGTGCGGTTGTGTAGCAGTGATATGTATATACAGCTGTGCTGTGCGGTTGTGTAGCAGTGATATGTATATACAGCTGTACTGTGCGGTTGTGTAGCAGTGATATGTATATACAGCTGTACTGTGCGGTTGTGTAGCAGTGATATGTATATATACAGCTGTACTGTGCGGTTGTGTAGCAGTGATGTGTATACAGCTGTACTGTGCGGTTGTGTAGCAGTGATATGTATATATACAGCTGTGCGGTTGTGTAGCAGTGATATGTATATACAGTTGTACTGTGCGATTCTGTAGCAGTGATATGTGTATATATAAAGCTGTACTGTGCGGTTGTGTAGCAGTGATGTGTATACAGCTGTACTGTGCGTTTGTGTAGCAGTGATATGTATATATACAGCTGTGCGGTTGTGTAGCAGTGATATGTGTATATATACAGCTGTACTGTGCGGTTGTGTAGCAGTGATATGTGTATATATACAGCTGTGCGGTTGTGTAGCAGTGATATATGTATATACAGCTGTACTGTGCGGTTGTGTAGCATTGATATATGTATATACAGCTGTACTGTGCGGTTCTGTAGCAGTGATATGTATATACAGCTGTGCTGTGCGGTTGTGTAGCAGTGATATGTATATACAGCTGTACTGTGCGGTTGTGTAGCAGTGATATATGTATATACAGCTGTACTGTGCGGTTGTGTAGCAGTGATATATGTATATACAGCTGTACTGTGTGGTTGTGTAGCAGTGATTTATGTATATACAGCTGTACTGTGCGGTTGTGTAGCAGTGATATGTATATACAGCTGTACTGTGCGGTTGTGTAGCAGTGATATGTATATATACAGCTGTGCTGTGCGGTTGTGTAGCAGTGATATGTGTATATATAAAGCTGTACTGTGCGGTTGTGTAGCAGTGATGTGTATACAGCTGTACTGTGCGGTTGTGTAGCAGTGATATGTATATATACAGCTGTGCGGTTGTGTAGCAGTGATATGTATATACAGTTGTACTGTGCGATTCTGTAGCAGTGATATGTGTATATATAAAGCTGTACTGTGCGGTTGTGTAGCAGTGATGTGTATACAGCTGTACTGTGCGGTTGTGTAGCAGTGATATGTATATATACAGCTGTGCGGTTGTGTAGCAGTGATATGTGTATATATACAGCTGTACTGTGCGGTTGTGTAGCAGTGATATGTGTATATATACAGCTGTGCGGTTGTGTAGCAGTGATATATGTATATACAGCTGTACTGTGCGGTTGTGTAGCATTGATATATGTATATACAGCTGTACTGTGCGGTTCTGTAGCAGTGATATGTATATACAGCTGTACTGTGCCGTTGTGTAGCAGTGATATGTATATATACAGCTGTACTGTGCGGTTGTGTAGCAGTGATATATGTATATACAGCTGTACTGTGCGGTTGTGTAGCAGTGATATGTGTATATATACAGCTGTACTGTGCGGTTCTGTAGCAGTGATATATGTATATACAGCTGTACTGTGCGGTTGTGTAGCAGTGATATATGTATATACAGCTGTACTGTGCGGTTGTGTAGCAGTGATATGTATATACAGCTGTGCTGTGCGGTTGTGTAGCAGTGATATGTATATATACAGCTGTACTGTGCGGTTGTGTAGCAGTGATATCTGTATATACAGCTGTACTGTGCGGTTGTGTAGCAGTGATATGTATATATACAGCTGTACTGTGCGGTTGTGTAGCAGTGATATGTGTATATATACAGCTGTGCGGTTGTGTAGCAGTGATATGTGTATATATACAGCTGTACTGTGCGGTTGTGTAGCAGTGATATGTGTATATATACAGCTGTACTGTGCGGTTGTGTAGCAGTGATATGTGTATATATACAGCTGTGCGGTTGTGTAGCAGTGATATGTGTATATATACAGCTGTACTGTGCGGTTGTGTAGCAGTGATATGTATATATACAGCTGTACTGTGCGGTTGTGTAGCAGTGATATATGTATATACAGCTGTACTGTGCGGTTGTGTAGCAGTGATATGTGTATATATACAGCTGTACTGTGCGGTTCTGTAGCAGTGATATATGTATATACAGCTGTACTGTGCGGTTGTGTAGCAGTGATATGTATATATACAGCTGTACTGTGCGGTTGTGTAGCAGTGATATATGTATATACAGCTGTACTGTGCGGTTGTGTAGCAGTGATATATGTATATACAGCTGTACTGTGCGGTTGTGTAGCAGTGATATGTATATACAGCTGTGCTGTGCGGTTGTGTAGCAGTGATATGTATATACAGCTGTACTGTGCGGTTGTGTAGCAGTGATATCTGTATATACAGCTGTACTGTGCGGTTGTGTAGCAGTGATATGTATATATACAGCTGTACTGTGCGGTTGTGTAGCAGTGATATCTGTATATACAGCTGTACTGTGCGGTTGTGTAGCAGTGATATGTATATATACAGCTGTACTGTGCGGTTGTGTAGCAGTGATATGTGTGTATATATACAGCTGTGCGGTTGTGTAGCAGTGATATGTGTATATATACAGCTGTACTGTGCGGTTGTGTAGCAGTGATATGTGTATATATACAGCTGTGCGGTTGTGTAGCAGTGATATGTGTATATATACAGCTGTACTGTGCGGTTGTGTAGCAGTGATATGTGTATATACAGCTGTACTGTGCGGTTGTGTAGCAGTGATATATGTATATACAGCTGTACTGTGCGGTTGTGTAGCAGTGATATGTGTATATATACAGCTGTACTGTGCGGTTGTGTAGCAGTGATATGTGTATATATACAGCTGTACTGTGCGGTTGTGTAGCAGTGATATCTGTATATACAGCTGTACTGTGCGGTTCTGTAGCAGTGATATATGTATATACAGCTGTACTGTGCGGTTGTGTAGCAGTGATATGTATATATACAGCTGTACTGTGCGGTTGTGTAGCAGTGATATATGTATATACAGCTGTACTGTGCGGTTGTGTAGCAGTGATATATGTATATACAGCTGTACTGTGCGGTTGTGTAGCAGTGATATGTATATACAGCTGTGCTGTGCGGTTGTGTAGCAGTGATATGTATATATACAGCTGTACTGTGCGGTTGTGTAGCAGTGATATCTGTATATACAGCTGTACTGTGCGGTTGTGTAGCAGTGATATGTATATATACAGCTGTACTGTGCGGTTGTGTAGCAGTGATATCTGTATATACAGCTGTACTGTGCGGTTGTGTAGCAGTGATATGTATATATACAGCTGTACTGTGCGGTTGTGTAGCAGTGATATGTGTATATATACAGCTGTACTGTGCGGTTGTGTAGCAGTGATATGTGTATATATACAGCTGTGCGGTTGTGTAGCAGTGATATGTGTATATATACAGCTGTACTGTGCGGTTGTGTAGCAGTGATATGTATATATACAGCTGTACTGTGCGGTTGTGTAGCAGTGATATATGTATATACAGCTGTACTGTGCGGTTGTGTAGCAGTGATATGTGTATATATACAGCTGTACTGTGCGGTTGTGTAGCAGTGATATGTGTATATATACAGCTGTACTGTGCGGTTCTGTAGCAGTGATATGTATATACAGCTGTACTGTGCGGTTGTGTAGCAGTGATATGTATATATACAGCTGTGCTGTGCGGTTGTGTAGCAGTGATATGTATATATACAGCTGTACTGTGCGGTTGTGTAGCAGTGATATGTATATACAGCTGTACTGTGCGGTTGTGTAGCAGTGATATATGTATATACAGCTGTACTGTGCGGTTGTGTAGCAGTGATATGTATATACAGCTGTGCTGTGCGGTTGTGTAGCAGTGATATCTGTATATACAGCTGTACTGTGCGGTTGTGTAGCAGTGATATGTATATATACAGCTGTGCTGTGCGGTTGTGTAGCAGTGATATATGTATATACAGCTGTACTGTGCGGTTCTGTAGCAGTGATATATGTATATACAGCTGTACTGTGCGGTTCTGTAGCAGTGATATATGTATATACAGCTGTACTGTGCGGTTGTGTAGCAGTGATATGTATATATACAGCTGTACTGTGCGGTTGTGTAGCAGTGATATATGTATATACAGCTGTACTGTGCGGTTGTGTAGCAGTGATATGTATATACAGCTGTACTGTGCGGTTGTGTAGCAGTGATATGTATATATACAGCTGTGCGGTTGTGTAGCAGTGATATGTGTATATATAAAGCTGTACTGTGCGGTTGTGTAGCAGTGATGTGTATACAGCTGTACTGTGCGGTTGTGTAGCAGTGATATGTATATATACAGCTGTGCGGTTGTGTAGCAGTGATATGTGTATATATACAGCTGTACTGTGCGGTTGTGTAGCAGTGATATGTGTATATATACAGCTGTGCGGTTGTGTAGCAGTGATATATGTATATACAGCTGTACTGTGCGGTTGTGTAGCAGTGATATGTATATATACAGCTGTACTGTGCGGTTGTGTAGCAGTGATATGTGTATATATACAGCTGTACTGTGCGGTTGTGTAGCAGTGATATGTGTATATATACAGCTGTGCGGTTGTGTAGCAGTGATATATGTATATACAGCTGTACTGTGCGGTTGTGTAGCAGTGATATATGTATATACAGCTGTACTGTGCGGTTGTGTAGCAGTGATATATGTATATACAGCTGTACTGTGTGGTTGTGTAGCAGTGATTTATGTATATACAGCTGTACTGTGCGGTTGTGTAGCAGTGATATGTATATACAGCTGTGCTGTGCGGTTGTGTAGCAGTGATATGTATATATACAGCTGTGCTGTGCGGTTGTGTAGCAGTGATATCTGTATATACAGCTGTACTGTGCGGTTGTGTAGCAGTGATATGTGTATATATACAGCTGTGCTGTGCGGTTGTGTAGCAGTGATATGTATATACAGCTGTGCTGTGCGGTTGTGTAGCAGTGATATGTGTATATATACAGCTGTACTGTGCGGTTGTGTAGCAGTGATATGTATATATACAGCTGTGCTGTGCGGTTGTGTAGCAGTGATATGTATATATACAGCTGTGCTGTGCGGTTGTGTAGCAGTGATATCTGTATATACAGCTGTGCTGTGCGGTTGTGTAGCAGTGATATGTGTATATATACAGCTGTGCGGTTGTGTAGCAGTGATATGTGTATATATACAGCTGTACTGTGCGGTTGTGTAGCAGTGATATTTGTATATATACAGCTGTACGGTTGTGTAGCAGTGATATGTGTATATATACAGCTGTACTGTGCGGTTGTGTAGCAGTGATATGTGTATATATACAGCTGTACTGTGCGGTTCTGTAGCAGTGATATGTATATACAGCTGTACTGTGCGGTTGTGTAGCAGTGATATGTATATATACAGCTGTACTGTGCGGTTGTGTAGTAGTGATATATGTATATACTGCTGTACTGTGCGGTTGTGTAGCAGTGATATGTATATACAGCTGTGCTGTGCGGTTGTGTAGCAGTGATATGTGTATATACAGCTGTACTGTGCGGTTGTGTAGCAGTGATATGTATATACAGCTGTACTGTGCGGTTGTGTAGCAGTGATATGTATATATACAGCTGTACTGTGCGGTTGTGTAGCAGTGATATATGTATATATACAGCTGTACTGTGCGGTTGTGTAGCAGTGATATGTATATATACAGCTGTGCGGTTGTGTAGCAGTGATATATGTATATACAGCTGTACTGTGCGGTTGTGTAGCAGTGATATGTATATACAGCTGTACTGTGCGGTTGTGTAGCAGTGATATGTGTATATACAGCTGTACTGTGCGGTTGTGTAGCAGTGATATGTATATACAGCTGTACTGTGCGGTTCTGTAGCAGTGATATGTATATATACAGCTGTACTGTGCGGTTGTGTAGCAGTGATATATGTATATACAGCTGTACTGTGCGGTTGTGTAGCAGTGATATGTATATATACAGCTGTGTGGTTGTGTAGCAGTGATATGTATATATACAGCTGTACTGTGCGGTTGTGTAGCAGTGATATGTATATATACAGCTGTGCTGTGCGGTTGTGTAGCAGTGATATGTATATACAACTATGCTGTGCGGTTGTGTAGCAGTGATATGTATATATACAGCTGTACTGTGCGGTTGTGTAGCAGTGATATGTATATATACAGCTGTACTGTGCGGTTGTGTAGCAGTGATATATGTATATACTGCTGTACTGTGCAGTTGTGTAGCAGTGATATGTATATACAGCTGTACTGTGCGGTTGTGTAGCAGTGATATGTATATATACAGCTGTGCTGTGCGGTTGTGTAGCAGTGATATGTATATATACAGCTGTACTGTGCGGTTGTGTAGCAGTGATATATGTGTATACTGCTGTACTGTGCAGTTGTGTAGCAGTGATATGTATATACAGCTGTACTGTGCGGTTGTGTAGCAGTGATATGTATATATACAGCTGTGCTGTGCGGTTGTGTAGCAGTGATATGTATATACAACTATGCTGTGCGGTTGTGTAGCAGTGATATGTATATATACAGCTGTACTGTGCGGTTGTGTAGCAGTGATATGTGTATATATACAGCTGTACTGTGCGGTTGTGTAGCAGTGATATGTATATACAGCTGTGCTGTGCGGTTGTGTAGCAGTGATATGTGTATATACAGCTGTACTGTGCGGTTGTGTAGCAGTGATATGTATATACAGCTGTACTGTGCGGTTCTGTAGCAGTGATATGTGTATATATACAGCTGTACTGTGCGGTTGTGTAGCAGTGATATGTATATATACAGCTGTGCTGTGCGGTTGTGTAGCAGTGATATCTGTATATACAGCTGTACTGTGCGGTTGTGTAGCAGTGATATATGTATATACAGCTGTACTGTGCTGTTCTGTAGCAGTGATATGTATATACAGCTGTGCTGTGCGGTTGTGTAGCAGTGATATGTATATATACAGCTGTGCTGTGCGGTTGTGTAGCAGTGATATGTATATATACAGCTGTGCTGTGCGGTTGTGTAGCAGTGATATGTATATATACAGCTGTACTGTGCGGTTGTGTAGCAGTAATATGTATATATACAGCTGTGTGGTTGTGTAGCAGTGATATGTATATATACAGCGGTGCTGTGTGGTTGTGTAGCAGTGATATGTATATACAGCTGTACTGTGCGGTTGTGTAGCAGTGATATGTATATACAGCTGTACTGTGCGGTTGTGTAGCAGTGATATGTATATATACAGCTGTGTGGTTGTGTAGCAGTGATATATGTATATACAGCTGTACTGTGGTTGTGTAGCAGTGATATGTATATATACAGCTGTACTGTGCGGTTGTGTAGCAGTGATATATGTATATACAGCTGTACTGTGCGGTTGTGTAGCAGTGATATGTATATACAGCTGTTCTGTGCGGTTGTGTAGCAGTGATATGTATATATACAGCTGTGCTGTGCGGTTGTGTAGCAGTGATATCTGTATATACAGCTGTACTGTGCGGTTGTGTAGCAGTGATATATGTATATACAGCTGTACTGTGCGGTTCTGTAGCAGTGATATGTATATACAGCTGTGCTGTGCGGTTGTGTAGCAGTGATATGTATATATACAGCTGTGCTGTGCGGTTGTGTAGCAGTGATATGTATATATACAGCTGTGCTGTGCGGTTGTGTAGCAGTGATATCTGTATATACAGCTGTACTGTGCGGTTGTGTAGCAGTGATATATGTATATACAGCTGTACTGTGCGGTTCTGTAGCAGTGATATGTATATACAGCTGTGCTGTGCGGTTGTGTAGCAGTGATATGTATATATACAGCTGTGCTGTGCGGTTGTGTAGCAGTGATATGTATATATACAGCTGTACTGTGCGGTTGTGTAGCAGTGATATGTGTATATATACAGCTGTGCTGTGCGGTTGTGTAGCAGTGATATGTATATATACAGCTGTGCTGTGCGGTTGTGTAGCAGTGATATGTATATATACAGCTGTGCGGTTGTGTAGCAGTGATATGTATATATACAGCTGTGCTGTGCGGTTGTATATCCGGCTGTATACGCTGCAGTCTGCGGTCAGCACTTCCTCCTCTTCCTCACAGAAGGCTCAGTGTGTGGGGGGGGGGAGGGCTGGGGTTTCGGGGGCGGGTGAGGAGGCGGGTGAGGAGGCGGGTGAGGAGGCCTGTCAGGGCAGCTGCTGCTCATGTGTCAGGATGATGGGGGTCATGGTGACAGCTCGGTGCTACTCCATCCTGACCACCTGTCCACATCACGGGGGGGGGGGGGGACCGGACGAGTGACATCACGGGTGTCATTCTATTTGCTGACTCCGCCCTGTCATGTGACCTGTGTGAACTGATGATGTCACTGCCAGTCCCCCGGTCATGTCCCTCACCCTCTCTCTCTTTATACAGATAGACCAAATATTAATCCACCAAAAGACAGAACTGCTGGAAGGTAAGTGACAACGTGGGGGAAGGGGGCAGTTCCCCCCCCCCCCCCTGATCCTCATATCTGATATCTGCCCCGTCCCCCCCGATCCTCATATCTGATATCTGCCCGATTTCCCCCCCCCCCGATCCTCATATCTGATATCTGCCCCGTCCCCCCCGATCCTCATATCTGATATTTGCCCCGTCCCCCGATCCTCATATCTGATATCTGCCCCACCCCCCCGATCCTCATATCTGATATCTGCCCGATTTCCCCCCCCCCCGATCCTCATATCTGATATCTGCCCCGTCCCCCCCGATCCTCATATCTGATATTTGCCCCGTCCCCCGATCCTCATATCTGATATCTGCCCCGTCCCCCCCCGATCCTCATATCTGATATCTGCCCCGTCCCCCCCCCCGATCCTCATATCTGATATTTGCCCCGTCCCCCGATCCTCATATCTGATATCTGCCCCGTCCCCCCCGATCCTCATATCTGATATCTGCCCCGTCCCCCCCCCGATCCTCATATCTGATATTTGCCCCGTCCCCCGATCCTCATATCTGATATCTGCCCCACCCCCCCGATCCTCATATCTGATATCTGCCCGATTTCCCCCCCCCGATCCTCATATCTGATATCTGCCCCCCCGATCCTCATATCTGATATCTGCCCGATTTTCCCCCCCCCCCATCCTCATATCTGATATCTGCCCCGTCCGCCCCGATCCTCATATCTGATATTTGCCCCGTCCCCCCCGATCCTCATATCTGATATCTGCCCGATTTCCCCCCCCCCGATCCTCATATCTGATATCTGCCCCATCCCCCCCGATCCTCATATCTGATATTTGCCCCGTCCCCCCCGATCCTCATATCTGATATTTGCCCCGTCCCCCCCCCATCCTCATATCTGATATCTGCCCCACCCCCCCGATCCTCATATCTGATATCTGCCCGATTTCCCCCCCCCCCCCCCGATCCTCATATCTGATATTTGCCCCGTCCCCCCGATCCTCATATCTCGCACTGATCAGTCACCCCTCCCCCATCTTCCGCAGCTCTCACAGGATATGAGACTTGCAATCAGTATGAATTACGGAATATTCTGGGTCAGCGGATCTTCACAGCGCAGGAGCGGAGCACAGTGTGCGCCCGGTGGTGCTGCGGGACCCTTCGCCCACTAACTCTGCAAGTGTGCGACAACACTGGACGGGAGGTCATCCACTTCATCCGCCCCCTGAAGTGCACCAGCTGCTGCTTCCCCTGCTGTTTACAGGAGGTAACCCCTCAGCTCTGCACCACACCCCCACCCTCTCCTCTCTCTCCTCGGCTGATCTGCCATCTCTCTGTCCACAGCTGGAGGTTCAGAGCCCCCCTGGTCACACCATTGGGTACGTTGTACAGAGCTGGCATCCCTTTGTCCCTAAGTATTGTCTCCTCACTGAGAGCCGGGAGCCGGTGCTGAAGGTGGTCGGGCCGTGTCTCATGTCTAGTTGTTGTGGAGACGTGAACTTCCAGGTGAGAGATCAGGAGATCCAGGTATGTCCTCCCATATGACCCAGGTATGGCCTCCTCCCATATGACCCAGGTCTGGCCTCCTCCCATATGACCCAGGTATGGCCTCCTCCCATATGACCCTGGTATGGCCTCCTCCCATATGACCCTGGTATGGCCTCCTCCCACTGTATATGACCCAGGTATGGCCTCTTCCCACTGTATATGACCCAGGTATGGCCTCTTCCCACTGTATATGACCCAGGTATGGCCTCCTCCCACTGTATATGACCCAGGTATGGCCTCTTCCCACTGTATATGACCCAGGTATGGCCTCCTCCCACTGTATATGACCCAGGTATGGCCTCTTCCCACTGTATATGACCCAGGTATGGCCTCCTCCCACTGTATATGACCCAGGTATGGCCTCTTCCCACTATATATGACCCAGGTATGGCCTCCTCCCACTGTATATGACCCAGGTATGGCCTCCTCCCACTGTATATGATCCAGGTATGGCCTCCCCCCGTATGATCCAGGTATGCCCCCCCCCCCCCCCGTATGATCCAGGTATGGCCTCCTCCCACTGTATATGATCCAGGTATGGCCTCCTCCCACTGTATATGATCCAGGTATGGCCTCCCCCCGTATAACCCAGGTCTGGCCTCCTCCCACTGTATATGATCCAGGTATGGCCTCCCCCCGTATAACCCAGGTCTGGCCTCCTCCCACTGTATATGACCCAGGTATGGCCTCCTCCCACTGTATATGACCCAGGTATGGCCTCTTCCCACTGTATATGACCCAGGTATGGCCTCCTCCCACTGTATATGACCCAGGTATGGCCTCCTCGCACTGTATATGACCCAGGTATGGCCTCCTCCCACTGTATATGATCCAGGTATGGCCTCCCCCCGTATGATCCAGGTATGGCCTCCTCCCACTGTATATGATCCAGGTATGGCCTCCTCCCACTGTATATGATCCAGGTATGGCCTCCCCCCGTATAACCCAGGTATGGCCTCCTCCCACATGACCCAGGTATGGCCTACCCCCGTATAACCCAGGTCTGGCCTCCTCCCACTGTATATGACCCAGGTATGGCCTCCTCCCACTGTATATGACCCAGGTATGGCCTCCTCCCACTGTATATGACCCAGGTATGGCCTCCTCCCACTGTATATGACCCAGGTATGGCCTCCTCCCACTGTATATGACCCAGGTATGGCCTCCTCCCACTGTATATGACCCAGGTATGGCCTCCTCCCACTGTATATGACCCAGGTATGGCCTCCTCGCACTGTATATGACCCAGGTATGGCCTCCTCCCACTGTATATGATCCAGGTATGGCCTCCCCCCGTATGATCCAGGTATGGCCTCCTCCCACTGTATATGATCCAGGTATGGCCTCCTCCCACTGTATATGATCCAGGTATGGCCTCCCCCCGTATAACCCAGGTATGGCCTCCTCCCACATGACCCAGGTATGGCCTACCCCCGTATAACCCAGGTCTGGCCTCCTCCCACTGTATATGACCCAGGTATGGCCTCCTCCCACTGTATATGACCCAGGTATGGCCTCCTCCCACTGTATATGACCCAGGTATGGCCTCCTCCCACTGTATATGACCCAGGTATGGCCTCCTCCCACTGTATATGACCCAGGTATGGCCTCCTCCCACTGTATATGACCCAGGTATGGCCTCCTCCCACTGTATATGACCCAGGTATGGCCTCCTCCCACTGTATATGATCCAGGTATGGCCTCCTCCCACTGTATATGATCCAGGTATGGCCTCCTCCCACTGTATATGATCCAGGTATGGCCTCCCCCCGTATGATCCATGTATGGCCCCCCCCCCCCCCCGTATGACCCAGGTATGGCCTCCTCCCACTGTATATGATCCAGGTATGGCCTCCTCCCACTGTATATGATCCAGGTATGGCCTCCCCCCGTATGATCCATGTATGGCCCCCCCCCCCCGTATGACCCAGGTATGGCCTCCTCCCACTGTATATGACCCAGGTATGGCCTCCTCCCGTATGACCCAGGTATGGCCTCCTCCCACTGTATATGATCCAGGTATGGCCTCCTCCCGTATGACCCAGGTATGGCCTCCTCCCACTGTATATGATCCAGGTATGCCCCCCCCCCCCCCATATGACCCAGGTATGGCCTCCTCTCACTGTATATGATCCAGGTATGGCCTTCTCCCACTGTATATGATCCAGGTATGGCCCCCCCCCCCCCCATATGACCCAGGTATGGCCTCCTCCCACTGTATATGATCCAGGTATGGCCTTCTCCCACTGTATATGATCCAGGTATGGCCTCCCCCCGTATGATCCAGGTATGGCCTCCTCCCACTGTATATGATCCAGGTATGGCCTCCCCCCGTATGATCCAGGTATGGACCCCCCCTACCGTATGACCCAGGTATGGCCTCCTCCCACTGTATATGATCCAGGTATGGCCTCCTCCCGTATGACCCAGGTATGGCCTCCTCCCACTGTATATGATCCAGGTATGGCCTCCTCCCGTATGACCCAGGTATGACCTCCTCCCACTGTATATGATCCAGGTATTGCCGCCTCCTATATGACCCACATATTGCCCCCTTACCGAATGATCTTTGGTCCTTGTTGACCATCTCGAGGATTAATTCTCAGCCTGATCTTCCTCCTCTTCCTTTGTTTCTTTTCCTTCTTCACCTTCGCTCTTCTGTCTCCTGCTATTCATCCTCCTCACCACCTTCTCCATGCTCTGCATTGTACTTGGTCTCCTCTTTATCCTGAGTCATTTTCCTCCTCCATCCCTTCCTCTTCTTCATCCTCCTCTTCAACCAGAGTGTTTGTTCTTCTTCCTCCTCCTCATCCTCTATGTTCTGCACTACTCTTCATTCTGAGCCCTTATTCTTGCTCTTCCTCCTGTTCTATGCTCCACATTGTTCCTCCTCCTCTTCCTCCTCCTCCATGCTTTCTTGGTTGTCTTCTTTACCCCCAGTTGTCCTCCAGACCATTGTCCCTGTTCTCAATCTCATTTTTCATGCTCCTCCTTCCATATTCTCCCCTCTTTACTTGATCCTATCAGTTCACTTTCCCCCATCCAGGTAGACGTCTCATTCTCGGCCGGTGTCTCTTTTCCAGGCTTTTCTTCTCGGCCTTAATGGTCCTTATCTTCTCAACCATTGCTTCCATCCCATTTCATCACCCCACTCTTTCTCCATCCTTTAGGTTAAACCACTATGCGAGTCTCGTAGCGTGGGCAGGATCAGTAAGCAGTGGACTGGACTGCCCAAAGAAATATTCACTGATGCCGATAACTTTGGAATCCAGTTCCCCAAAGATTTGGATGTGAAGATGAAGGCTGTGCTCATCGGGGCCTGCTTTGTATTGGTGAGACCTACTGTGGGGCCATATCCATGGAAGGGATGGGTGTGGGGGAGTTACTGGGATAGTACATGACTGAGGCTAAAAGACCACAAAATCTACTAAGGGTCTACTATGGAGTTATTGGTTTGAGGTTTACTATATGGTCACTGGTTTGGGGTCTAGCATAGGGGTCATTGGGTTGAGATCTATTATGGAGTTATTGGTTTGAGGTCCCTCTATGGAATCATTGGTTTGATGTTCCTCTGTGGAGTCTTTGGTTTGAGGTCCTCTGTGGAGTCTTTGGTTTGGGGCCTGTTGTAAGGTCTTTGGTTTGAGGTTTTCTGTGGAGTCTTTGGTTTGAGATTCTCTGTGGAGTCTTTGGTTTGAGGTTCTCTGTGGAGTCTTTGGGTTTGAGGTCCTCTGTGGAGTCTTTGGTTTGAGGTCCTCTGTGGAGTCTTTGGTTTGAGGTCCTCTTTGGAGTCTTTGGTTTGAGGTCCTCTGTGGAGTCTTTGGTTTGAGGTCCTCTGTGGAGTCTTTGGTTTGGGGTCTGTTGTAAGGTCATTGGTTTGAGGTCCTCTATGGAGTCATTGGTTTGAGGTCCTCTGTGGAGTCTTTGGTTTGAGGTCCTCTGTGGAGTCTTTGGTTTGAGGTCCTCTGTGGAGTCTTTGGTTTGAGGTCCTCTATGGAGTCTTTGGTTTGAGGTCCTCTGTGGAGTCTTTGGTTTGAGGTCCTCTGTGGAGTCTTTGGTTTGGGGTCTGTTGTAAGGTCATTGGTTTGAGGTCTTCTATGGAGTCATTGGTTTGAGGTCCTCTGTGGAGTCTTTGGTTTGGGGTCTGTTGTAAGGTCATTGGTTTGAGGTTCTCTATGGAGTCTTTGGTTTGAGGTCCTCTATGGAGTCTTTGGTTTGGTCCTTTATGGAGAGGTTGGTGTGAGGACTATTATAGTGGATCAGGTCATGATATTTTTGGTCTCCACCCTTCATGTAATAGTGATTTCCTCCTCTGGGATTGCGCCTAACCCCATGTGACATCTCCGTGACCTGCCATCATCTGGACCTTTCTTTTCTGTCTCCAGGATTATGCGTTCTTTGAGAGGTCAAGAAGTAAGAAAGAGCGTCACACGGTGATCGGCTAACGGCGCTGGATATTGCCACTAATGCCTTAAGTTCCTCCTCCCATCATCCGTGTATCCTCCAGTTTACACCCCCCCCATACACTGACGTTTACACATTACTCATGAGCTGCCGTGTTTTCTACAGACGAGTCTATTATATATAAACCTCTTTATGTATGTGACAATAAATATTATTACTCTATACTACGTGTCCCGACATGGTAAGAGCTCTGACCAGGAGCCACCATGATGTGGCGGCAAAGTGTTACCCCGAGGGGAGTCCCTCAGTCCTCACACCTCCTCCACCGTTATATCCATCCATCAGTACCATCCACCTGATGCCAGGACACATGATCTCCAGCAGAACATTGCCCATCACCCCCCCCCCCCCCCCATCTTGTCTTCTCCCTAAGGTAAGTGATTCCCCCGGCCGTCCACCAGGACACATGATCTCCAGCAGAACATTGCCCATCACACCCCCCCCCCCCCCATCTTGTCTTCTCCCTAAGGTAAGTGATTCCCCCGGCCGTCCACCAGGACACATGATCTCCAGCAGAACATTGCCCATCACACCGCCCCCGCCATCTTGTCTTCTCCCTAAGGTAAGTGATTCCCCCGGCCGTCCACCAGGACACATGATCTTCAGCAGAACATTGCCCATCACACCGCCCCCGCCATCTTGTCTTCTCCCTAAGGTAAGTGATTCCCCCAGCTGTCCACCAGGACACATGATCTCCAGCAGAACATTACCCATCACACCGCCCCCCGCCATCTTGTCTTCTCCCTAAGGTAAGTGATTCCCCCGGCTGTCCACCAGGACACATGATCTCCAGCAGAACATTACCCATCACACCGCCCCCCCGCCATCTTGTCTTCTCCCTAAGGTAAGTGATTCCCCCGGCCGTCCACCAGGACACATGATCTCCAGCAGAACATTGCCCATCACACCGCCCCCGCCATCTTGTCTTCTCCCTAAGGTAAGTGATTCCCCCGGCAGTCCACCAGGACACATGATCTTCAGCAGAACATTGCCCATCACACCGCCCCCGCCATCTTGTCTTCTCCCTAAGGTAAGTGATTCCCCCGGCCGTCCACCAGGACACATGATCTCCAGCAGAACATTACCCATCACACCGCCCCCGCCATCTTGTCTTCTCCCTAAGGTAAGTGATTCCCCCGGCTGTCCACCAGGACACATGATCTCCAGCAGAACATTACCCATCACACCGCCCCCCGCCATCTTGTCTTCTCCCTAAGGTAAGTGATTCCCCCGGCTGTCCACCAGGACACATGATCTCCAGCAGAACATTACCCATCACACCGCCCCCCGCCATCTTGTCTTCTCCCTAAGGTAAGTGATTCCCCCGGCCGTCCACCAGGACACATGATCTCCAGCAGAACATTGCCCATCACACCGCCCCCGCCATCTTGTCTTCTCCCTAAGGTAAGTGATTCCCCCGGCCGTCCACCAGGACACATGATCTTCAGCAGAACATTGCCCATCACACCGCCCCCGCCATCTTGTCTTCTCCCTAAGGTAAGTGATTCCCCCGGCCGTCCACCAGGACACATGATCTCCAGCAGAACATTACCCATCACACTACCCCCGCCATCTTGTCTTCTCCTCCATGTAAGTGATGTCTTGGGCGACACATGATCTCCAGAAGAACATTACCCATCACACTGTCCCCGCCATCTTGTCTTCTTCCCCAGGAAAGTGACGCACCCGGCTGTCCACCAGGACACATGATCTTCAGCAGAACATTGACCTGTTCATGATCAGCTGATTGGGTGAGCACTGAACAGCACCACGCATCCAATTGTGGCTGCAGCTGGTACTGCACCAATGGGAAACTTATAAATTCACAGGGATTGAGATATTGTAATCCTTCCAGTGACAGGAAGGAGATAAAGCAGAATATAGGATGGTCTTACTAATAACCCCCCCCCACACACACACACACACACCCGCTGCTGCTACACCGGAGACCTGGCCCTTCCCTTATAGGAGCATAAATCACACTTCATAGATTCATAAGCTAAAGCACAACTAGGATCAGGTCCAAAGAAAACCTGGCGTGTCGGGCGCACCCATTACACATTGTTCTCAGTGATCTGACAGCCTGAGTGTTATACATGGAGGCCGGACCCCTCCGGGCTGACACTCCTCTGTATCAGGAAACACTAAGGCCTCTCCGACATGTTTCACCACAGCTGCAGAATCATCAGACTATTGCAGAGATTCCTCATAGATTATATTTACAGCCTCTGTTTCTGCACAACCTGAAGATTGGCATCAACTGGTTACCTGGGGTCACCGGTCTGCCAGGAAGGTAGAATGATGTGACTAAGGGATCAAGATGGAGTCACAGGACTGGTAAGAGGTGGAGTCACGGGACTGGTAGGAGGTAGAGTCACAGGATCGGTAGGAGGTGGAGTTATAGGACTGGTAGGAGGTGGAGTCACAGGACTGGTAGGAGGTGGAGTCACGGGACTGGTAGGAGGTAGAGTCACAGGATCAGTAGGAGGTGGAGTTATAGGACTGGTAGGAGGTGGAGTCACAGGACTGGTAGGAGGTGGAGTCACAGGATCGGTAGGAGGTGGAGTTATAGGACTGGTAGGAGGTGGAGTCACGGGACTGGTAGGAGGTAGAGTCACAGGATCGGTAGGAGGTGGAGTTATAGGACTGGTAGGAGGTGGAGTCACGGGACTGGTAGGAGGTAGAGTCACAGGATTGGTAGTAAGTGGAGTTATAGGACTGGTAGGAGGTGGAGTCACAGGACTGGTAGGAGGTGGAGTCACGGGACTGGTAGGAGGTAGAGTCACAGGATCGGTAGGAGGTGAAGTTATAGGACTGGTAGGAGGTGGAGTCACAGGACTGGTAGGAGGTGGAGTCACGGGACTGGTAGGAGGTAGAGTCACAGGATTGGTAGGAGGTGGAGTTATAGGACTGGTAGGAGGTGGAGTCACAGGACTTGTACAATATGGAGTTATAGGACTGGTAGGGTCACAGGACTGGTAGGAGGTGGAGTTGTAGTGTCCCAGCACAGGTGTGCCATTAAGTCTTTTCTGCACCTGGGTAAAGTAACGCGCTCAGGTTCCCACAGTGGGATATGATCAGAGCGTGTTCTGTGTTTTCCCCACTAGGTGTCACTACTGTGTTTTCTATTTGTCTTGTAGTGAGCACAGCTGAAGGAAACAATAGGTTATTGTATTTGTCACATGTGTGTTTTCCACCAATCACAGGGAGGATTAGTCTTACCGCTATAAAATGGAGGGTAGTTCCTGGTGTGTGTGTGGGGGGGTCTTCTAGTTTCCGTCACCAGAGACAGTTCCTGCTGCAGTGAAGTCAGGGCCGGGATCAGGCCAGGACCCTTGTCCGAGACCAAAAGACTTTCTCTATTTTTGTGCAAGTAACCACTGCTAGCATACAGCGTTCGAGCCCTGAGGAGGGAGTGACGTCCGCTGAGGAGAACCTCGGCCGTGCCAGGGATACTCTCCACAAGATACAGGGCAGTATACCTATATGCACCTATGTATGATCCAATACAGTAAGGTCCTTCTGCAAACCTTATACGTCAAAGCAAAAAAAGAGGGAGAATAAGGCCGCCAACAAAAGATTCAGGACCAATAAATGAAGTCTATTATTTATCCTATTCAGTATAGGAGCTGACACATAAACAGATCCCCCAAGAGATTGGTGGTAAGTCGTGAAGTGAATATCCACAATACAAACGTATATGAGGTATACCTTTTTCCGGTTGTGGGCCATTTGGGCATTTATAGAATCATCCGAAGACCCTGCACTACACACCCAATGCACTTGCACCCCCCCACCACCCTGAGTATTGTAATTAACCTCACAAGATGCCCTGGTAACCCCCAGCGGTGCCCTGGCCCTTTAGGTAACCCCCAGCGGTGCCCTGGCCCTTTAGGTAACCCCCAGCGGTGCCCTGGTCCTGTAGTTATCCCCCGCTGTGCCCTGGTCCTGTAGTTATCCCCCAGCGGTGCCCTGGTCCTGTAGTTACACCCCAGCGGTGCGCCTGGTCCTGTAGTTACACCCCCAGCGGTGCCCTGGTCCTGTAGGTATCCCCCAGCGGTGCCCTGGTCCTGTAGTTATCCCCCAGCGCTGCCCTGGTCCTGTAGTTACCCCCCAGCGGTGCCCTGGTCCTGTAGTGTTCCCCCAGCGGTGCCCTGGTCCTGTAGTTATCCCCCAGCGCTGCCCTGGTCCTGTAGTTACCCCCCAGCGGTGCCCTGGTCCTGTAGTGTTCCCCCAGCGGTGCCCTGGTCCTGTAGTGTTCCCCCAGCGGTGCCCTGGTCCTGTAGTTACCCCCCAGCGGTGCCCTGGTCCTGTAGTGTTCCCCCAGCGGTGTCCTGGTCCTGTAGTTATCCCCCAGTGGTGCCCTGGTCCTGTAGTTATCCCCCAGTGGTGCCCTGGTCCTGTAGTTATACCCCAGAGCTGCCCTGGTCCTGTAGTTATCCCCCAGTGGTGCCCTGGTCCTGTAGTTATCCCCCAGCGGTGCCCTGGTCCTGTAGTTATCCCCCAGTGGTGTCCTGGTCCTGTAGTTATCCCCCAGCGGTGCCCTGGTCCTGTAGTGTTCCCCCAGCGGTGCCCTGGTCCTGTAGTTATCCCCCAGCGGTGCCCTGGTCCTGTAGTTATCCCCCAGCGGTGCCCTGGTCCTGTAGTTATCCCCCAGCGGTGCCCTGGTCCTGTAGTTATCCCCCAGCGGTGTCCTGGTCCTGTAGTTATACCCCAGCGGTGCCCTGGTCCTGTAGTTATCCCCCAGCGGTGTCCTGGTCCTGTAGTTATACCCCAGCGGTGCCCTGGTCCTGTAGTTATCCCCCAGTGGTGCCCTGGTCCTGTAGTTATCCCCCAGCGGTGCCCTGGTCCTGTAGTTACCCCCCAGCGGTGCCCTGGTCCTGTAGTTATACCCCAGCGGTGCCCTGGTCCTGTAGTTATCCCCCAGAGCTGCCCTGGTCCTGTAGTTATCCCCCAGCGGTGCCCTGGTCCTGTAGTGTTCCCCCAGCGGTGCCCTGGTCCTGTAGTTATCCCCCAGCGGTGTCCTGGTCCTGTAGTTATCCCCCAGTGGTGCCCTGGTCCGGTAGTTATCCCCCAGTGGTGCCCTGGTCCTGTAGTTATCCCCCAGCGGTGCCCTGGTCCTGTAGTTACCCCCCAGCGGTGCCCTGGTCCTGTAGTTATCCCCCAGCGGTGCCCTGGTCCTGTAGTTATCCCCCAGAGCTGCCCTGGTCCTGTAGTTATCCCCCAGCGGTGCCCTGGTCCTGTAGTTATCCCCCAGCGGTGCCCTGGTCCTGTAGTTATCCCCCAGCGGTGCCCTGGTCCTGTAGTTACCCCCCAGCGGTGCCCTGGTCCTGTAGTTATCCCCCAGCGGTGTCCTGGTCCTGTAGTTACCCCCCAGCGGTGCCCTGGTCCTGTAGTTATCCCCCAGCGGTGCCCTGGTCCTGTAGTGTTCCCCCAGCGGTGCCCTGGTCCTGTAGTTACCCCCCAGCGGTGCCCTGGTCCTGTAGTTATCCCCCAGAGCTGCCCTGGTCCTGTAGTTATCCCCCAGCGGTGCCCTGGTCCTGTAGTTATCCCCCAGCGGTGCCCTGGTCCTGTAGTTATCCCCCAGCGGTGCCCTGGTCCTGTAGTTATCCCCCAGCGGTGCCCTGGTCCTGTAGTTATCCCCCAGCGGTGCCCTGGTCCTGTAGTGTTCCCCCAGCGGTGCCCTGGTCCTGTAGTGTTCCCCCAGCGGTGCCCTGGTCCTGTAGTGTTCCCCCAGCGCTGCCCTGGTCCTGTAGTTATCCCCCAGCGGTGCCCTGGTCCTGTAGATATCCCCCAGCGGTGCCCTGGTCCTGTAGTTATCCCCCAGTGGTGCCCTGGTCCTGTAGTTATCCCCCAGCGGTGCCCTGGTCCTGTAGTTATCCCCCAGTGGTGCCCTGGTCCTGTAGTTATCCCCCAGCGGTGTCCTGGTCCTGTAGTTATCCCCCAGTGGTGCCCTGGTCCTGTAGTTATCCCCCAGCGCTGCCCTGGTCCTGTAGTTATCCCCCAGCGGTGCCCTGGTCCTGTAGTTATCCCCCAGCGGTGTCCTGGTCCTGTAGTTATCCCCCAGTGGTGTCCTGGTCCTGTAGTTATCCCCCAGCGCTGCCCTGGTCCTGTAGTGTTCCCCCAGCGGTGCCCTGGTCCTGTAGTGTTCCCCCAGCGGTGCCCTGGTCCTGTAGTTATCCCCCAGTGGTGCCCTGGTCCTGTAGTTATCCCCCAGCGGTGTCCTGGTCCTGTAGTTATCCCCCAGTGGTGCCCTGGTCCTGTAGTTATCCCCCAGCGGTGTCCTGGTCCTGTAGTTATCCCCCAGCGGTGCCCTGGTCCTGTAGTTATCCCCCAGCGGTGCCCTGGTCCTGTAGTGTTCCCCCAGCGCTGCCCTGGTCCTGTAGTTACACCCCAGCGGTGTCCTGGTCCTGTAGTTACACCCCAGCGGTGCCCTGGTCCTGTAGTTATCCCCCCGCAGTGCCCTGGTCCTGTAGTTACCCCCCAGCGGTGCCCTGGTCCTGTAGTTATCCCCCAGCGGTGCCCTGGTCCTGTAGTTATCCCCCAGCGGTGCCCTGGTCCTGTAGTTATCCCCCAGCGGTGCCCTGGTCCTGTAGTTATCCCCCAGCGGTGTCCTGGTCCTGTAGTTATCCCCCAGCGGTGCCCTGGTCCTGTAGTGTTCCCCCAGCGCTGCCCTGGTCCTGTAGTGTTCCCCCAGCGCTGCCCTGGTCCTGTAGTGTTCCCCCAGCGGTGCCCTGGTCCTGTAGTTATCCCCCAGCGGTGCCCTGGTCCTGTAGTTATCCCCCAGCGGTGCCCTGGTCCTGTAGTGTTCCCCCAGCGGTGCCCTGGTCCTGTAGTTATCCCCCAGCGGTGCCCTGGTCCTGTAGTGTTCCCCCAGCGGTGTCCTGGTCCTGTAGTTATCCCCCAGCGGTGCGCCTGGTCCTGTAGTTACCCCCCAGCGGTGCCCTGGTCCTGTAGATATCCCCCAGCGGTGCCCTGGTCCTGTAGTGTTCCCCCAGCGGTGCCCTGGTCCTGTAGATATCCCCCAGCGGTGCCCTGGTCCTGTAGTTACACCCCAGCGGTGCCCTGGTCCTGTAGTTATCCCCCAGCGCTGCGCCTGGTCCTGTAGTTATCCCCCAGCGGTGCCCTGGTCCTGTAGTTATCCCCCAGCGCTGCGCCTGGTCCTGTAGGTATCCCCCAGCGGTGTCCTGGTCCTGTAGTTATCCCCCAGCGGTGCCCTGGTCCTGTAGTTATCCCCCAGCGGTGCCCTGGTCCTGTAGTGTTCCCCCAGCGGTGCCCTGGTCCTGTAGTTATCCCCCAGCGGTGCCCTGGTCCTGTAGTTATCCCCCAGCGGTGCCCTGGTCCTGTAGTTATCCCCCAGCGGTGTCCTGGTCCTGTAGTTATCCCCCAGCGATGAGTCACATGATCATAAGGGGGTGGAGTCACAGGAATGGAAGGAGGTGGAGTCACAGGACCTGTATGAAGTGGAGTCACATAACCAATAGGATCAATCATGTGATAGTCCCGGTATATACTGTATACTGTACTATCCTCCCTGTATATACTGTGCTATTCTCCTGGTATATACTGTATACTGTGCTTTCCACTCTGTATATACTGTATACTGTACTATCCTCCCTGTATATACTGTATACTGTGCTATCCTCCTGGTATATACTGTAAACTGTGCTATCCTCCCTGTATATACTATGCTGTTCTCCTGGTATATACTGTATACTGTACTATCCTCCCTGTATATACTGTCCTATCCTCCGTGTATATACTGTATATACTGTGCTATCCTCCCTGTATATACTGTATTCTGTCCTATCCTCCCTCTATATCCTGTATACTGTACTATCCTCCCTGTATATACTGTATACTGTGGTATCCTCCCTCTATATCCTGTATACTGTATTATCCTCCCTGTATATACTGTATCCTGTGCTATTCTCCTGGTATATACTGTACTATCCTCCCTGTATATACTGTATACTGTACTATCCTCCCTGTATATACTGTATACTGTACTATATTCCCTGTATATACTGTACTATCCTCCCTGTATATACTGTATCCTGTGCTATTCTGGTATATACTGTATACTGTGCTATCCTCCCTGTATATACTGTCCTATCCTCCCTGTATATACTGTCCTATCCTCCCTGTATATACTGTATACTGTGCTATTCTCCTGGTATATACTGTATACTGTGCTATCCTCCCTGTATATACTGTATACTGTACTATATTCCCTGTATATACTGTACTATCTTCCCTGTATATACTGTACTATCCTCCCTGTATATACTGTATACTGTGCTATCCTCCATGTATATACTGTATACTGTGCTATCCTCCCTGTATATACTGTATGCTGTGCTATCCTCCTGGTATATACTGTATACTGTACTATCCTCCCTGTATATACTGTATACTGTGCTATCCTCCCTGTATATACTGTATACTGTACTATCCTCCCTGTATATACTGTATACTGTGCTATCCTCCCTGTATATACTGTATGCTGTGCTATCCTCCCTGTATATACTGTATATACTGTGCTATCCTCCCTGTATATACTGTATGCTGTGCTATCCTCCCTGTATATACTGTATATACTGTGCTATCCTCCCTGTATATACTGTATGCAGTACTATCCTCCCTGTATATACTGTATGCTGTGCTATCCTCCCTGTATATACTGTCCTATCCTCCCTGTATATACTGTATATACTGTACTATCCTCCCTGTATATACTGTATACTGTGCTATCCTCCCTGTATATACTGTATACTGTACTATCCTCCCTGTATATACTGTATACTGTGCTATCCTCCCTGTATATACTGTATGCTGTGCTATCCTCCCTGTATATACTGTATATACTGTGCTATCCTCCCTGTATATACTGTATATACTGTGCTATCCAGGGCCGGACTGGGACTTAAAATCAGCCCTGGCACTCAAACCTCAGCAGCCCACATAATATATCCTCCCCAATATATGATAGATAGCGGTGTGCTATACATGCTGTAGCAAATTCTGCTCACTACTTCATTAAATATATGAACCCTACCATCAACACATAGAAAACAATATAATCTGCTGTGGATTTGTTGTTGCATATTTATGTATTTCAGCTGCACCAAATCCACAATGGATCGGTGTGGTCCATACCAGGTACAAAGAAATAGATCCTGGAATACAGGTGAGGGAAGATATAAGCGACAGGACCTTTAGTCTAGTCTAAACTTTTATAATCAACCTTTCCATTACCACCTGAAGTGTCACAGAGGCGGAGACAAGCCACAGCTGCACCTCCCACTGCCCCTTCCTGCTCTGACTGATTTACATACACGGCGATGCTGCGGATGTCGCTGTGACACTTTAGCTAGTAATGAAAAGAATGATTATGAAATGAGTGATTATAGTGCAATTACGTCCAGTGACTTACAGGAGTTGTCTTCTCTGCATGAATTGCAAGTGACGTTTTTAAACTTGTTCTCTTTTTCTTGCTCGGCCATCAGGAAGACTTCTCCGGCCGTGACTCCTCTCTGCAAGATCTACCAGACAAATAATTTAGGATCCTTGCTCCAGCATCATCCCCAAGTGTATTTCTTCACACAGTAACCTTGCTCCTTTTTGACCCCCTATAAGCAGTTAGGCCCAGTCTGTGCCTCTAAACAATAGTCCAGCCCTTCTGCACCCCATATAGTATTATAGTATAAAGTTCACTCTGTACCACCATATAGTAATAGGAGTCTTCTGTGCTGTGTCTCCGTATAGTAATAAAACATTTTCCCCTATAGTAGTAAGGCCCCTTCTATGCCCCAAATGCCCTCTCTGTGCTTCAATAGATTATAGGCCTCCTCTCTATCCCAACATAGTATTGGACCACCCTCTTTGGCTGCATGAAACATAGGCCCCACTGTATTGGTCCTCTCTAAGCCTTCTTATAGTATAGCCAAGGCTTTTAATGATATATTAAAAGCTGCATGGCCCCTCAACTAGTTTCTTTTTGCAAAGAGCATCATCAGGAGGAGGGCATATTTCATTTGCCCCCTCCTCCTGATCACACTTATGTCATTTGCCCCCTCCTGATTGATGCTTATGTCATTTGCCCCCCTCCTGATGACGCTTATGTCATTTGCCCCACCTCCTCCTGATGGCGCTAATGTCACTTGCCCCCCTCCTGATGACGCTTATGTTATTTGCCCCTCCTCCTGATGACGCTTATGTCATTTGCCCCACCTCCTCCTGTTGACGCTAATGTCATTTGCCCCACCTCTTCCTGATGATGCTAATGTCACTTGCCCCCCTCCTGATGACGCTTATGTCATTTGCCCCACCTCCTCCTGATGATGCTAATGTCATTTGCCCCCCTCCTGATGACGCTTATGTCATTTGCCCCCTCCTCCTGATGACGCTAATGTCATTTGCCCCCCTCCTGATGACACTTATGTCACTTATGTCAACAAGTCCCCCCTGGAAAAACAGGAGATACAGCCTATGACCTAGGCTGTATTGCTGTTTAAAGATGGGACTCGTGCTATCTCCACCTTCCCTACGGAGCGGGAATACAGCGGGATTAAAAGGCCGATTGTTCAGGTTCATATGACGCCAAACCTCGGCCAGGCTCACTCATCTCTAATTATGACCTTAAAGTCACTAAATGTGTGCACAAAAGCCATTTTAATATCAAGTTTTAAATTAGCACAATAAACCGTAAAGGACCATTTAGGACTTTTTGAGCAGCTACTGTATGGCTCAAAAAGTGAGTGTGAACATAGCCTGACAGAAAGAAGTTCAGCACTTCTTTCTTGTGTATTTGAATTCACAGCCTTATAAGAGATCCATAATGCAAGACACCATTGTTTTCAACAAATGCGGCAGGTGATGGTGATGGAGTCTTGTATCAGGGATTTGCTATAAAGTTGTGAATATTATTTCACTGGAAGAAAGTGCTGGACTTTTGTCTATGGAATCCTATGTACATTTAGTCACATTAAAATACAGATTATTCCAGTGGTGTAAGTGCTGTAGGATGTGCTGGTCACCTGCATCCACACATCATGCATGCTATAAATACATCATAAACACACAACACACACTGTGCATACATACATATATCATATACACACACACACACACACTGTGCATACATACATATATCATATACACACACACACACACGGTGCATACATATACACACACACTGTGCATACCTACATATATTATATATACACACACACTGTGCATATACTGTATACATATATCATATACACACACACGGTGCATACATAAACACACACTGTGCATACATACATATATCATATATACACACACACATGGTGCATACATATATCATATATACCCACACACACGGTGCATGCATAGATACATCCATATATCATGAATACACACACACTGTGCATACATACATACATACATACATCATATATACACACACACTGCATGCATACATATATCATATATACACACACACTGTGCATACATACAGACATCATATATACACACACTGCATGCATACATATATAATATATACACACACACTGTGCCTACATAGAGACATCATATATACACACACTGCATGCATACATATATCATATATACACACCCACTGTGCATACATACATACAGACAGACATACACACACACACTGTGCATACATACATACATACACACACTGAGCATACATACATACATATACACACACACACTCACACTGTGCATACATACCATACATACATACACACACACTGTGCATACATACATACACACACTGTGCATATATACATATATCATACATACATACACATTTAGCATTAAACAGATTGTGCTGACACTACAGTTCATGTATCGTGACCTCTCAGCATGACTTGTCTAACACTGGCAGTATACACTTTGCATAGCGCTGTTTATTGCAGATTCCCTGGGCTGGGTGCACTACAACCAACCATGGCATCCCTGTCACACAATGGAGACTATAAGCTAGGACAGCATCTCCTTCATGCAAAAAATGTGGTTTCATATTCTGCCATATTGCATATACAAAATGTACATAATATTGTATGTGCTATCTGTCAGAATAAGAAGACACATGAAGTTTTTGCATGAAGTAGATGCTGTCCTCTGGATTTTGTTTAATACATGCATAATATATATGTACAAACATACATTATATACACATATGCC